>NC_060285.1:10597640-10740201 GCF_021613505.1 Equus quagga
CCCACCCTCCGCCCCGCCCTCTGTGGGCCCGCCCCTCGGTCTTAGCCACGCCCCCACCTCCGCCCCGCCCTCTGTGGGCCTGCCCCTCGGTCTTAGCCACGCCCCCAGCCTCTGCCCCGCCCTCTGTGGGCCCGCCCCTTGGTCCTTGCCACGCCCATGCCGTTCGTCGGCTCGAAGTCTAGTCGTTTGGCGCCAAACTTTCCGGTCAGCGACGCGCGGGCCGCTGTCTCCGCGTTCTGGGTCCGAGTCGAATCTCTGAAGAGTGGAAATCCCGGGAGGGGGGCGGAAGGGATTCACCTTGAAACTCTCGGGGCGCCTGTGGGTACGAGCGGGGTTTGTGGCAAAAAGGGAAAGCGCGTGAGGAGGCGGTGGGGAAGCTCCAGGGTGGGTGCCTTTGCTTGGTCAGGCCTGGCGCGCGCTGCTGGGCCTGGGCCGGCGGCTTGGCGGGTCTCCTCCGCGCCCCGGGACGAATCTCAGTGATCTGGAGGGGTTTCCAGCATCCTTACTTTAAATCAAGTCAGACCCGGGTCTTGGAGCTGCCGCCTCCCCGTCCTTGGGAGGGAATGGGGTGTCGGGAGAACGTCCAGCAGCGGCGCCGCCCGGGCCTCCCGCTGAGAGCGGCGCCGGGGTGGCCGGCTCTGGGCGCCTGAAGCCGGGTGTCTGGGAGCCCTGCCTCAGATCCCTGTTCATCCGTCAACCGCTGCCTGAGAAAGATTTTATCGGGAGGGAAGAGATGGATGGGTTTTTTTCCTTCACTGAGGACAGTCTGTGGAATTTTGGGTAATCATATGTATTACGGCTGAGGGAGGATTCCAGAAGATTCCATGTACGCTGCCTCCTCCTTTGCCTTGGATACGTGCTATTTAGAGGTTCTAGGTGTTAGGGACCGTGCCTCTATCTTAGTGCTTTGTTCTCCTTCTGGGCCCCAGGTCCTGACTTTGGTTTGAAGTGAAGAGATGGAAGAGACCAAGAACCCTGACACGTGGACCACGTTTTATTCTAAAGAACACGCGCTTGTCTTGTAGATTCCTGAGATCTTAGAACAGCTGCTACAGTGTTAAATCAAAGACTGTTTCTCTGCTTACTGGCCCTAAGATTATAACCTTGGGTATCCACCATAACTTTAAATCTCAAAAAAATCATGAAACTAGGAAATACCATAAAACAAAATATATCTAATGTTTTATGAAACAAAAAGGATATATGTTACAAGGGAGCCCATCCATACTTAGTAAGCAGGCAGGTGTTCATTGTACATGAGAAAAATAAAACCTGTTTGTGGAGGGTAGGCTAAGTTCTAGGAGCCGGGGAGGATGCGGGAAGAGTGAGGCGAGCCCACAGTTCGTGGTGTGCTTCATATAGACGTGAGAGGTGGAACAGCAACGTGCGATTCTAAATGACGACAGCAGAAAAGACACTCTCAGAGAGTCATGATCAACGGGGCTATAGGGAGTCAGAAGATGATAAAAAGTAGTTTTGAGGAAAGAGAGAAGAAACTAAGTCCCCCACCCCAACATACATACACCCACAAAAGAAAGAACGCCCCGTGCCGGGCAGAAAGGAGATGGGCCGCCCAGTCTTTCCAGACTCAATGTTTCTCTACTTGTCCTTCTGATCGTCAGTGACTTTGAAGTGAAATCCAGGAGTTCTCTGGGCAAAGGATTCTGTAAAGTATATGATCTATGACTACTTCTCAGATAATATTTCTTATTTTCCCAGAATTGATTATTTTTCTGCCGCCCCCTCCCCCCCACCTTCAATATGAAGGAAGATCAAGTTGTGCAGGAAGAACCAGGATTCCAAGATGAAGAGGTATGACGAGAATGTTGAAAGATATGTAGACATTCAGTCATTCCAGAAAAATGAAGTTCTTCCCCTGCTAGCTACTATTTTTAGAAACTGAGAGGAGAAATAAAACATAGTTCTTGAGAGAGGCAATATTACAAATATATAACAACTTGTTTGGCAGGCGGTGCTAAGATTAGCTACTTAGCAACTGGCATGAGAGTATTTTAATAATTTAACAACTGGTATGGCCATGCTGGTACCTATGCATACTGGTACCGAATCGCAGAGGGAGGAGTTCAAGGTCTGGTGGGGAAGAAGGTTGAGAAAATGTATTTAAAAATAGGTTCAATGCTGTTCCACTCCTTTCAGTTAAGGTCTTAAGATTTGGAGAGGCCATGACAAAAGTATTGGGCCCTTTCCATGTTGGTCCTCCTTCTAAGTACGGAGCAATGTGTTTGAAAAAGCATTATTGATCCTTCCTCAATCTATCTAGAGAAATGCAATCTGAGGCATTTTGGAGTGACCCATAATACTGAATTAACTCTTTAAAAGATGTGAAACAGTTGTATGTGAAGAATCAAAACTCCATGGTTTTCTGTCCTGTCTCCTTTAGGAATCTTTGTTTCAAGACATTGACCTGTTGCAAAAACATGGAATTGTAAGTATTTTTTCAGTGCTTTGTGAAATTGTCCAGTTCAGGCTTTCTCAGCCTTGACCAGGTTGACATCGGGGCCTGGGCAGTTCCTTGCGGTGGGGGGCTGTCGTGTGCCTTGTGGGGTGTTGAGCAGCATCCCCAGCTCCTGACCACTCACCGTTTGCCGGTAGCATCCTCTAGTTGTGACAATCAAAAATTTCTGCAGACATTGTCAGGTGTCCCCAGGGTGCAGAAGCGCCCCTGGTTGGGAACGGCTGGTTTATACGGAGCTATCTACTGTCTCATCAACAGAAAATTCGCCCTCTGTGTCAGGTGATTGGAATAAATGATGTTGACAGAAATCCAGACTTTGAGCAACAAACTCAGCGAATTTCAACAGCAATCGGTTGCTAGTAAAGCTTCGGTGACATTACCTCCTGAAACCCTCACATTTAGTCTCTTGCGGTTGGATTTAGAAAACAGGAGCAAGAGAAAATCCTGGTCCTTTGGTGATGTAGCTATTTGCATTCTCCAAGGATAGAGAAAAAAAAATCTGTAAAAATTTTAGAAGAACATACTGGTAATGAAGTTCTGAAGAAGGAAGGAGCTGAACTGAGGGGGCGAACGTGTGATAATTTTGTTAGCTTTTCTACCAACAGACTTTTCTTTTCAATTCCTTGCTACATTGCCATGGTCTCACTAACATTCTTGGGAAATCAGGGCGCAGCCAGAACATTTGGCAGCGTGCTGGGTATGTTCTACTCGGATATTTCCAGAACATTTGGCTACATGGTGGGTGGGTTCCACCTGGCTGCTTGTGTAAAATTGGCATCGTGGTGGAAGGAGACGGGCACCGAAGCACATGACATAGTATGGGAGGCTTTCGGGCTGGCATTTTATCAATCTGCTACACCCATTCTTTGACTTACAGAACGTGGCTGACATTAAGAAACTGAAGTCAGTAGGCATCTGTACCGTCAAAGGGATACAGATGACAACAAGAAGAGCCCTGTGCAATGTCAAAGGGCTCTCAGAAGCAAAGGTGGACAAGATTAAAGAGGCGGCCAACAAACTGATCGTAAGCAAGATCCATTCTTTGTTGTTTTCGCTTAGGAGGCCCTGTCTCTGTAGCCTTTCTCGTTGGGAACGCTGGAAACTACTGTGGGAACTCTGCGCTCCCACAGTGTATTATACTATATACTGTATTATATTATGTATTCTGTATATTGTTATACTCCCCATGTTAACTTTTCATCGCTTCAGTTTCAACGCAACAGTAATCAATTTCTGAAACATTGAGGCAGGGGTTAAGAGACCTGGATCACTATGGAAGTAATTATTTTTACCAAAATTTTTCTTTTTGTCTCCCTGTATATTACTTTTTCCCCCTTTCTGTTTCTCTGCCTCTTCTTCTCCTTTTTATTTTTGCTTTTTTATCTTGCTCCTCCTTATTTTTGTCTTGCCTCCTCAAGTCGTGTATGAACTAAAGCTGAGCTAAACCCGTGCTTTGTAGCTGGACCCACAGACTATGAGAGGCCCATGCAGCTGAGAGCCTTCAAGCAGACACATAACCCTTTGACCCAAGTTTTTGTGTAGAACGTTTAGGGGCCACTGGAGGCACCAGCTCTGGAAATAGGAATGAGCAGAAGGATAGTCGCCAAGTCTCCCTCTTTGCAGAAGAGCAAGCCTCTCCTTTTCTACATGTGTATGTGAAGATCTCATTCTCAGCAAGGCCGAGAAGCTCTCTTCACCGACAGCCATTTGATTTCTTTTCCCAGAGGCAGTCGAGGCACAAGCCAGTGGCAGTGTGGTCCTGAGCTTGGAGAGGACCCGACTGACCCGCTCTGAACACAGCTCAGTTGCTCTAGCTTCTGAGTACACTCTGGCGGTATACCCAAGGGTCAATTCTACAACTGCCAGGGTGTCTAGGGAAGCCCCAGAGCAGTGCCCAGTGTTTGGAACACTGCTACTTTATAGCTCCCAGGCATTAGTCTTCTTTTCTTTGGAAAATTATCCCATCACCAAAGAAAAGAACCCTTCTCCTTCTCAAGCACCTACTAGTACACCCAGAGTCTTACCCTTTCTTAACTAAAGCTGTTTCTTCTTAAAGAGAGAGAAGGATTGAGAGATAGAGAGATGAGAAAGAGAGAGAGAAAGGAAGTCAGTTTCATAGCACAGTGGTTCTAAACGTTGGTGTGTATCAGAATCACCTAGAGCGGCTAAGAAAGGACACCAGCCCAGGCTCACTGAAGTAGGATAAAGCCTGGGCTTTTTTCTCCCCTTCAAGTTCTCCGAAGTTTGAGAATCACTGTCATAGTATAAAACAACAAAGAGGGAAATACATTAGACCACATCAGGGCCTATTTTCACTAGTTACACCACTGCATCAGCTGTAGCTCATTAATTCAGCAAATAAGTAGTATATCTACCATGTGAAAAATATTGTCTCATGAGTAGTGAAAATGGGAATTTCCGTGCTCCTTGTAATTTCTAAACCTGGGGGAAATGATGCTGTTGAATGAAATCAGCTGAATCATTTAATAAAATACCATTCTGCTTTATGCCATAAATATATCTCATTTAATCTTTACAACTACCCGATGAGAAAGACAGTATTATTATCCCCATTTCACCCAAAAGAGGCAGCTGAAGTACAGCAAGATTAAGTAGTTTACCCCACACCACACGACTCGTAAGTATTAGAGTCATAATTGAACCTAGGTAGGGTGGCTCAAGAGCCTGCGCTCTTAACCATGATCTTGTGCTGCCTTCAAAACAGATGAACAGTAGCTCATATCAAATGATGACTCTGATGATCAAGTGTATAGTTTTTGGCAGCATTTGAAATTAAAACCATCATCTTATACCCTTTTTGAACTTTTTCTTTTGTCTTTCTGTAGGAACCGGGATTCTTAACTGCATTTGAGTACAGTGAGAAGAGGAAGATGGTTTTCCATATCACCACTGGGAGCCAGGAATTTGAGTATGTATCTCGTATTTTTTTATAACCACTAAGCATAATCTTTGGAATTCTGCATTTCTGTTCCTCTATCTGGTTGTTATTTTTACTATAAGTGGTAGAGATAGCTGCTCCTTTTGAAGTAGTATTTTTTTTTTTGTCTCAAAAGGCACCCAAAGCAAACAAATTCCAGACTGCTTGTAAAACCAGGATTAAATTTCTTACAAGATATAAGTAGTTTCTGAGTCAGTCTATACTAATCTACAAACCATTTTAAAAATCACTTTAAATTTTCATTTCCTTTTCTTCCCCATTGGTGAAGAAAATTCCATTTCACTTTTGGTTTTACTTAAAAATCAGTTGTTAGACTGAAGAGTTTAGAAGAAATAATCCAATGTTGTTTTTGCTCTTCACCATCGGCAATTTTAACTTCCATTTTTATTTACTATCTTATGATTCTTGAGACATAGCCATTATCTGCCCAATGCAAGTTGACTAGAATGTATTTTTTTCCCCTAACTTACCAGGCAGAGTTACCATTTCATAAGTTAGAGCAGTCACCAAAAGCAATTTCAACAAAAGCAGTATTCCTTCTAAGTATTCCTCAAAATCTTGTCCTCACAAGATACTCCAAGGAAAAAGGATTTCATAGTCAAAGATGCCTCCACTTGGATGTCATCTGTTCAGCTCAGATTTCACAGCTCCAAAACCACACTTTTGGTCTTTGCTCCAAATCTGCTGCTCCCAAAGTCTCCCTCATCTCAGATCGGTCTCTGTCCTGATCCTCAGACCTAAAACCTTGGTGTCATCCTTGGTGCCTTTTTTTTTCCTCTCACACTCTAACTCTAATCCATTAACAAATCCCCTCTGCTCTACCTTCAAATATATTCAGTGAGGACAAACCTCGTAGTTTCTTCAACAAATAAATTACAAGGGTTAAAAAAAGAGATGGAGTCAGGGAGAAGACCTAGAAATTGAGAGATTTTAAAGACATATCACCTAATCCCAGTATGTGGATCTTATTTGGATCTTGATTCAAACATACTATAAAAAAATAAGACAGAAAAATTGAACACTTACTAGATAGTTGATATTAAGGAATTACTAATTTTTTAGGTGTGATAATGGTAATGCAATCATCTTAAAAATAAGAGTCTTTGGGGCTGACCGGTGGCATAGTGGTTAAGTTCACATGCTCTGCTTCGGCAGCCTGGGGTTCTCAGGTTCAGATCCTGGGTGCAGACCTACAAACCGCTCATCAAGCCATGCTGTGGCAACATCTGACATACAAAATAGAGGAAGATTGGCACACATGTTAGCTCAGGGACAATCTTCCTCAAGCGAAAAAGGAAGCTTGGCAATGGGTGTTAGCTCAGGGCCAATCTTCCTCACCAAAAAAAAAGAGTTTTCATCTTTTAGAGATACCTACTGAATTATTGAGGATGAAATGATATGTTGTCTAGAATCTGCTTAAAATAATATGAAAAGGGAGGGAAGTGGTTAGAGGTTTACATGAAGAAAGATTGACCATGAATTCATAGTTGATAATTGTTGAAGCTGAGTGATAGGTACATGATGATTCATTATTATACTTTTTTGTCTACTTTTGTTTATGTTTGAAATTTTTGATAATAAAAAGTTATATATTTTTTTCTATTTGTGTGTGTGTATGTGTACAGAGAAAGAGAGGAATATGACTTCCAATTATTTCTCACCACCTCCTCCAGTGTTACCTCACTAGTCTAAACCACTTATTAATATCTCCTCTGGATTATTATAACTTCTCACTAATTTCCCTCCTTCAGACCTCACCCATACTGTTTATTCTTCACATAGGAGGCAGAATGATCCTTTTAAAACGTAGGTCAGATCACGATACTCCTCTGCCCAAAACACCCTAATGACTCCCCATCTCACGCAGAGCAAAAGCCAGTCTTCTGGAATCGCTAACCTAATCTCATTTTTTATTCTTCTTCTAGTTTACTATGCACCAACCACACTGACTGACTTCTTTGCTATCCTTAGAACGTGCCACATACACTACTGCCCCAGGGACTTTGCATTTAACATCCTCTCTGCCTGGACACACTTTCCTCATTATCTATGGCTTGCTGTCGTCTCTTTCAGGTCTTTGCTAAAATGTCTATTTCTCAATGAGACCTTCTCTGATGGCTTTATTTGAAAATTTAAACTCCTACCTTCATCCTCTGCACTTCTTAACCCCTTTCTGGATCTGATTTTTATCCATACCATTTAATAACATCTGACATACCACATATTTTACTTATTTCTGTTTATTGTCTTTTCTCTCGTTAGAATGTAAGCTCCACGAAGTGAAGGATTTCTCTTTCTTTTGTTCACTGCTTTGCCCCAAGTGCACAGAACAATCTCTATCACAAACCAGATGTCAATAAGTATTTGTTGAATGAATAAACAAATAGTGAATGAAATAAGTTGGGAAGTGCAATATACAATATATTCCTCTCAGAGATTCACAGTGCACACTAGCCTGTTAAAGGGTCTGAAACACTGCAGTGCAACAAAATACTGCTGTAACTTAGCATTGCCTCACATTTTAAAATCACAGAACCTTTTTTTCAGGTGACTAACAGCTAAGGAAGAGTCTTTGGGAAATCCTCCTCCACAGCAACTTGGTCAAAAATCAGGTTAATCAACAAAACAGCTTGATTCAAATGACAACTTGCTGTTCTCCAGTTGCTCTATTACGTTGTGGTCCAGGAACCAGTGAGCTAGAGAAACTGTTACTGTCATAGTGGGTTTTCCGGTGTCCTCGATGTTGGGTTTTGGGCACAGATTACTCAGGAACTAGATTTTTTTTAATTAATATTTGATTTATTAAAATGTTATACATTCTTTCTTGAGCTACAAGTCTATTTATAAATCCAGCAAATCTTAAGGGGGCTTTTATAATATGGTTAACTAAGTTCCCTTAAACATTTTAAATTATTTTTTAATTTATTATATTATATTTCCTTTAAGAACTTTACTTGTCTGATTATTAAAATCTTCCCAATTACCTAAATATCTTTTGTAAATCTAATAAATTAAACTTATAATTCAGCACTCTTAAAGGTTCAAATAAGTACTGTGCATAATCTTAGTTATTAACTTAGAAACTGCAGGTCTGTATCATTTAATCAATTAGAGGCTAATCTGTTATTATAAAAATGTCAAATTCTCTTAAACTTTAGAAGCTCTCAAAGACCAAATATGCACAGATTATTCCCAAATTTAATATGAAAATAATAAGCTGTGGGTTTGATTTGTGTTTCTATTTTTAAATCTCCCTAGATTTAAAAACACTATTTCTTTACCTAATTCTAAATTTTCCTCAGTTTCACCAAGGCAACAACTATGCTATCCCAAATAATTTTGGGTGCCTTTCAGGTAAATTTTGGGGGTACCTTTTCAGCATATCAATCAGAAATTTTGTCTGAGCTTTTCCAGAGCTGTAACCTTTCAGGGTGATTTTTCTCAAGATGAGGAGGGACAAGAAAAGCTCTCTTGAATAGTTGGTAGGCCCTTAGGATCTCCAAGTGCATGCCCTCCAAATGGGATGGTCTCTCAGCCCCTGTCCTTTACATTCAAGTTATACAGGTCAGCATCAGATTTTTCTTTTCCTCATTGAAGTCCATAGTCCTCACTGAATTTGTGGATAACTTCTAACATTGCTTCAATTTATGTTTAAGTTGCTCTCTTAAACTATGTAAATGTAAATTTATTGGATTATCCATATCTCTTAAAGCTTTGTCTGATCTTTGATCATGTCCCAAAAGTTATGCTAATAGAAACTGTGAAAGTTTTTAAAACTCTCCTAACAGATCTTAGCCCAATTAATACAAATAATATTTATTGCATCTATTGAATATATGAGATAATGACTTAACTTTAGGTCTTTTCATATCAAGAATATTAAATGTACTAAAACACTGAGTTACCAATTAAATGTATGCTGTCAAAATCTGACACTCTTCTAACTGCTAGCATTGCGTATAACATCTTTAAATATTTTCTATTCTGACATGTTCTTCATAGAATTTGGTTTGTGAGGAATAAATCAATCATGGTGACAATCACTGGATTCTCCTAATGTCTATTTTTGGTATGCTTCTCAGTACATTTTTTAAAAAAACAGATATTCAGTTGACTTTTAGAAACATAGTTCCAGCACAATATCAAAAATGCAGTTAATAACTAAGACCATTTATTCAAACTCCAATTCAATTCTGAATAATAGTGAGACATGAGGCCTGCACAGCCCACTTCCTATTGGTACCCAGAAGTCAGAACAGCAGGGCTTATAAATTATTTTGCTGATCCACCTGCCCATACGCAGTAGAACCTGTGCTCTAAACAGGTGGGGTGTGCCATTTATTCAGCAAAGAATTCCTGCTCATGTTGCGTAGATAGATAGATATGATACTAATGATATTAACACTTTCTTCTTTCTTGATATCTCTATTTCTGTTCCTGTTACTAATGCTTACTTTCTATTTCCAGTAAGTTGCTAGGAGGTGGAATTGAAAGCATGGCAATCACAGAAGCTTTTGGCGGTAGGTAGAACCTTAATATTTTGTCATATGAAAAAAAATATATATGCATGCACACATATATAATTAAATAAACAACCAATAACAAATTGTATCTATTTTGGAATTTATGATGAAATCCCAATTATCATAATACAGGATCATTCTTGGCTGCATTTAAAATATGTTCCAACATTAACAGATGAATCTTATTGGCATTTTTCATCTTTTTATCTCTGATTCCTATAGAAGAGAATAAAATTTTTTTCTCTTATTCCTTCAAAAGGTATTTGAATAATGAGATGGATCTTATTTCTAGAAAATGCATGTTCCATGAACATAGAGAATAGATTTTCTCCTTCCTAATTATATCCTCTATTTTTAAAAAAAATTTATGCAAAGCTGTATTACATACTCTGTCTGACAGTTCCAGTATTTGCAATCCTCAGAGAACGAAATCTGTTTTATTGTTGTTGATGTTTCTATAGACTTGGAGAAATGAATCTGTGTTTCTTTATTTCTGTTGACTCTCAGTCTTAGTGGCTTACTTTCTTGTGTATTTATTGATATTTGTGAACGTGTTGCTTGATTTTAATCTATCGGAGTTCCATGGGCCTCAATTGGTGAGTGGGGAAGTTTTCCTCCAGAGAGACTTGCTTTTGTTGGCAGCTAGGGGATACCACCAATCTGAGACTACTTTAGCTGCCCTTGAGGATCTCAGGTCAGTGGGAGAACCCAGGCTCTCCTTCCTGTGGTGGAGTCTTAAACTTTCACTTATATGACTATTCCTAAGGAAAACTTGATTTAAATTAATTTTTATCTAAAGGACAGTTCTGTGAAAAAATACCTTAAAAAGTTACTTTTACTGCTGGTATTCATATATGCAGAATCCCTTCGTGACACAGAGGTACTTTATGTGTGAGATTTGACTGTTGGAAAAGAAAACCATACTCTGAGGCCAGACTTATTCTTTATGAAAATATCTAAAATTTAATTATGTATGATTTTTAAAATTTTTTCTATATTTCACAGAATTTCGAACAGGAAAAACCCAGCTCTCTCATACTCTCTGTGGTAAGGATACATAACAATGACAACAACAATAATAATAATGATCACGGCTATAACTTACTAATCTACTTTGAGTTTGGTACACATAATCTCATGTAGTCGGAACAAACTTGCAAGGAAACTAAAACTCAGAGGGGTTAAGTCAACTGCCCATGGTTACACAAATACCAGAGCTGGTCTTTGAATGTGTGATGCTTGAGGTGATGTTGTGTGTGCTGCACTCTGAACACCTGAATAGAAACAAGGAGGAGGTAAGTGGGTATGAATGTGTTGGTGGGGAGGAGCATCCACTGTCTCAATTTTTCCTATTCCAGCTTTTCTATATTGTATCTGTAAGAATGTCACAAAATCTCTCGAGGCCTAGAATCCCTTACTTTCCATGGAGTGAAGTTGGCTCTAAAAAAGACTTCAAAACAATTTTTTCTAAAACAAAATAAGCAAAAATACCTTCTTTTGCACGAAGACATTACTCTGCATTCCTTTGACCTAAATAGAAGGAGCATGGCAAAGTGGTTAAGAAGGGAATTCTGGAATCAAAATACCTGCCTCCAGTCTGGGCTCTACCATTAATAGCTGTGAGACCTTGGGCAAGTTGCTTCACCTTTCTAATTTTCCCCATCAGTAAAATAGGAATAATGATAATGCCAAATTTAGGATTGTTTTGAAAAATAAATGAAATAATACATGTAGCTAATATAAAGTAATTCCTCAGTGTTAACTACTACTACTATGTAAAGGAAAGGCACTTAAAAATTTGACATACATTGTAATCTATCATAACATTAATAAAAAAATAAAAAAAATTTGACATACATTAATTGAAAAGTTATTTAGATGAGTTATATAGCATAAATTATATTTGTGATTATTTCTTATAGAAAGAAATCAGTAATGTTTAAAGTCTACTTCTATTCTTAGGAGAACTAATGTTCATGAGTATCTCCCATTGTGAGAGACAGTGAGTGACTTTCTTTGTTGAATTACTGCTATCCTGGCAGAATACTTACAATTTTACCACGGGTTAGTAATATAAAAATGTAGCGTGCTCTTTGTTTAGAAACTAAAGGATTACGATTCTTTGCTAGATTGACTAAAGAGTTGCAACCAGGGTAAATCCCATGTTAATTTATATATTCATTTGTACAAAGTTTATTCACTCCACTAATATTAATTAATTTTTAATTGCTTCCTAGTGACAGCTCAACTTCCAGGAGCAGGTGGCTACTCAGGAGGAAAGATTATCTTCATTGATACAGAAAATACTTTGTACCCTTTTATTTAAACAAGTTGCTAACATAATAGTGTAATATAGTACTGTTACTTTAAAGAGAATTTGTTTGAAATATGTCATTTTTGTAATCATCCCGTAAACTAGCAATAATGAGAAAAGCCAAGGGGAAAACCATTGCTGGTCAAGTTCTCAAGTTACTTTTTATTTTAAAAGATTTCACATCTCCACGTGAGTTTGGTATAAAATTGACAAAATGAATACATGAGAGGAAATATATCTTCATTTTTACTCCTCTTCTCCAAAGATTTTACTTAACAGTTAGAAAGAAGATTATTGACTCACTCAAAGTCATGGTCCCAAATAAAGGGAAAAGTATGAAGAGAACAAAAGCACAAAAGGGAAAAGGGCAGAAGCTGTTTGGGTGGCAGAAAGAACTGCAGTCTAACTGAAGTGTAAACTGTTCCAGAATGCGAGGCGGGAAAGGCGATCTGGGTCTTAGACATGAAGGGCCTTGAAACCGGATGATGACTGTAAATGGATACTTTTGCAATATTCTAGGCGAGTAATGAGAACTTGATTTAGGTTGGGAGAAGTAGGAATAAAAAGAAAAAGACAAGAAGTATTAGGGAGGAAAATTGATAGGACGTAATGACTGTATTCGGTAGACAAACGAAAGAGAGGTTTGAGAAACCACTCTCAGGGTTTTTTTGTCTAGATACTGGGAGAAGAATGACACTAAGGACGGAATCGGGAAGATCGTGTTTCAGAAAAAGGATGATGTTGCATTTTAATGTGTGACATTTCATAATAATGTGAATATGAAGTACAGGAGGCCATCCATATGGCTGTTGGAAATGTTGGACTCGGCTTGAGAAAGGAGTAGGGCCAAAGAAATGGATGGAATAGCCAAGGGAGCAAGAGAACTTAGGGAGAAGAAAAGAGAACTGAGAATAGCACTTCAGTGTGTGCCTATGTTTAGGAAGAGGGACTAAAAAGAGGAACCCATAGAGACAGACAAAGTAGGAGGAAATCCAGTGTGGAGGCTGAGCAAAAGGAAAGTTTCAAGAAGAAAAGGGTAATCGGCAATGTTCCAGAGAGAGAGAGGGAGAGAATGAAGGTGCAAACTGAGAAAGATCACACTGAACTTGGAAATTAGGAATCCAAGAGAGGATTTGCAGTAAAGTGAGGTGATGGAAGCTTGTTGCAAATAAACAGTAAGGAATTGAGGTGGTGTGTAATTGACCAATCAATAGAAGAAGAAATACAGTAGTTTGAGGAGGTGTCAGGTTCAGAGGAAATTCTTTTTAACAATAAAGAAGACCTGCACACGTTTGTAAGGCCATTCACAGTGAAGCCCCAGCCTAGCACTCTAAGCTCGTACTCACTATTGTCACTATTACAGACAAAGAGATCAGTCTGTTCTAGTCTGATCTTATTGTCTCTAAAACATGCTTTGCTGTTAAAATTTGAAAACATTATGTCAGCAATTATTTAGATTTAACTATAAAGATTATGGTTTCTTACATCCAAATCTTCTTTCCTGTATTTTTGTTTTGGTGGAGTATCTACTCAAGTAGTTCTTTCAGAAAAGTAATCCAGGTGGTAGACGTTAAGCTCTGGCATATCTGAAAATGCCTTTATTTTGCTCTCACTCCTGAATATTAATTTGGCCAGTCATAGCGAAATTTGCATGGTATATTTTTATCTTATTGGGTATTTGCTCCCTCTTTCCCTACCTCACAGTCTTTCTGAATCACACAAATCCTTTAAGGCTCATTTGTAGGCCTGCCTTTTCTAATCTTCTCTAATTACCCAACTTAGAAAACCTTTCCTTCTTGATCTGTTATAGAATTTACCATCTAAAATACTCTAGTACAAGAAAAAGAACCAGAGAACCATTTGCAGAAGACTTTATTTGTAAATACTGGGTATGAGAAGACTGAAGGACTTGGGGAAAGAGGGTGGAACGTTGTACAGGGCTTTAGCCAGAGGGACTCACCTGGAGTTCAGCTAGTTTCCGATAGTTGGTTAGGGATTCTTGGAGACAGAGGAATTGTTCTTGCAGAATAACAGCCACCGTTTGGGCAGTTTGGATTTTATCAAGAATGGTAGAGTGGAATAGTTAGGAGCCAAATCTTATGCAAGAAGGAGTAGGGAGGAACAGCTGGGGGGAGCAAGGACGTGCAAGCGCTACAGTAGGATGTTACTCTTTACCCATATACTGCTCTCTCTTGATATATTTCTTTTTATGTGTTTATATTTTGCCTCCTTAATTATGTTTTAAGCTTACCTACGGCATAGATTGTCTTATAACTCCTTATATCTTCCATAATGCCTTGCATTGGTAATTGGTTAATATGATAATCGATTCCCTATGGTTGTCAGTTAATAAATATTTGTAGATTGATTTGAACTTTCCTTCAGCATAAGCCAAACTTTACACTCCTGGTCACATACTAACTGGGTTTTGTAAAAACTGACATGGTGAAAAACACTCCTCTTCCAATTCCAAAGTCTCCTTTGGCTTGTCCGCCCAGGATATACCCAGTAGCAATGGAAGATTTTAGTGGCCATCACTGAGGCTCTGAAGAAAAGGACACATATAGTGCATGAGGATACAGATGGCTAGGAGAGCCTAAAGACAATCCCACATTTATCGAACTAGTTGCAAGGGTCACAAATAAGATTATAAATGGTCCTTGCTTTACAGTTACTTATAGTATGATCAGTATTATATAAACACTGTAAACAAAGTGAAGTGAGATCACAGATAATGCATTTTATTTTACCTCACTTCTCTTTAGAGGATACTGTAGACATATTGTTGAGATCACCAAAGACCTAAAAGAAAATGTTTATTACTCCTTTATAGGTTAGATACATATAAGTGATTATTAGCATCTTCCAGAATCCCTTTGCAGGTACACTGAAATTGCCTCTCTATGAATTTACTAATTTCAGAAAGCTAACACAACTCCTTTAGAAGAAAGTGGATTTTAAACCCTAAGTAAACCAAAACCCCAGGTTGATAGTTCCCTTCTGACCCTTGAAGTTACTTTTTTGACCTTTTGCTTCATGTAGTCAAATTTATCACTTTTGGGCAACATGTGATTAATAGTATATTAAACTATTTCATATTAAACAAGTAAGAATTATGAAGAGAGTGAATTAATTCACTTTGAAGTGACTCGAATTATAACTCAGTGATGTTGTTTTCCTAGAATAGATCTACTTTTCTAGAACTGAGAACAAAAGAGATTCACAAATCTTAGTGTCTAGTTTTTCTCTTGTAACTGATCTGCTGCATAATCCTGAGTCATTCACCTAATCTCTGTTTGTCAGTGTCCTCAACTGTAAAATGTAATATAGGCCATAACGACTAACTTCCAAAATGTTTGTAAAGGTTAGATAATTTAATGTTTAAATTCATTACCGCCTCATGATTTCTATGACTGTTATCACTACCTAAGGTATTCATAAATTGAGGCACTTTTGAAAAATAAAATCTGGTCTAGATTTTAAGTGGTCATTAGCATCCTTCAGAATACCTTTGTGGGTACACTGTTTTGCTTCTCTGTTAATTTGCTTACTTAAGGTGTTATATTTTGTAGTTGTTATCTAAACTTTTTTTGGAATTGATTTATTGGATCCTTAATCTTGGCATACTCTAGCCGTCCAGATCGCCTTCGGGACATTGCTGATCGCTTCAATGTAGACCATGATGCAGTACTGGACAATGTACTCTATGCACGTGCATATACTAGTAAGAACCCCATGCAGTTGGATGTTTGGGCTGTTTTAAGGTTGACAGCACTGATTTAATATTTGAGTGATACAACTTTTGACACTTCTTTTCTCTTTCTATTTTACTTTTCTCCAAATTAATTTAGTCAGTCCACAAATTTTACCATGTGATAAGTCCTTAGATATTAGAATGCCCTCAAATTATTTCTTATTCTTCGCCTTTAAAATGGAAAGTAACATTCTTTTTGGATAATGTAGCATTTGTCATTTATGCTAAGGCAGAATACGAAATTGAATTTAACAAAGTCATAAATACTTAAGAAAATCCTTCAAGGACTCTCTCTTGCTTGACTCCCAAGGACATAAATGATCTTAGCGTCTGTTTCTTCTAGCTTTTATTAACATTTTCTCTCTGCATTTCCCACCAGGTGAACATCAGATGGAGCTACTTGATTATGTAGCAGCAAAGTTCCATGAAGAAGCTGGCATCTTCAAGCTATTGGTATAGGCATTTAAATATTGCTCGCTCGCAGAGCTATTTAGCATAATATTTTTCTTCTATTGACTCTGATTCAAATCAACTTCTTCCTTCCATTTCCAAATGCTATTTATTGTTACATTAACTCTGTGCAGATCATTGATTCAATAATGGCACTTTTTCGAGTGGATTTCAGCGGTCGTGGGGAGTTAGCTGAACGGCAGCAAAAATTGGCCCAGATGTTGTCGCGACTCCAAAAAATCTCAGAAGGTAGATTTTTTAAATAAAATGGCGCTATCAGAATAACATCTATGACTTTGCTGAGTACACTTTGCAGAAAAGCTCAGAATAATGTCAGGAGGCAATACATTTTTAAAAAATAAAATTACCTTCGTGGGAATACAACTCTTTTTTTTAACCAAAAATATTGATTCTAATATAATAAGGTACCTAAATAATAATAATAGCATTAAATAAATTAATTCATGTTATCAATGAAAAAATAGGAATCTGATCTTGTTTATAAAATAAATTCATGGCACAATGTTTCTAAATTCTGAAATCTAAACAATGAACTTCTTATATTTATATTGCCATTATCTTAGTTTCTTACTTTTATTTCTTAATGCAGAATATAATGTGGCTGTGTTTGTGACCAATCAAATGACTGCTGATCCAGGAGCAACTATGACGTAAGCCCCAATATTCTGCTTTTTTATTTCACAAAGATTAATATCAAGAGGGTTAGAGTGTAGAATAGAAAATAATTCCAAAATAATCAGTCTTGTTGCAGGCACAAATATATCACAAATCACTTTATTGCACAGTGCATATTGCTTCATAGTTGCCAATATCACTTATTTGTTATCCAGAACCAATTTTTCTGTAGTTCTTTATAAAATAAAACAATAGTTTAACTATTTTGAGAGATACTTTGGGCTCCCCTTTTGTCTAGGACTAAAAGAATATTGAAGGACAATAAGAAAAAGATCCTAGAGAAATAAAAACTTATATTCCAGATACATGAATGACTTCTATTGCACTGATAAACTGTTATCCTAAAAACAAAAAAGCAGGCTCCCTACAGCATATGAATGAGATATATTTATAAGAGGTCCTATGAGAGAAGTCTTCTGTTTGAAGGAACAGAATTTCAGTCCACACTAGGCATCTTCAGAATTTGTTGAAGTATTTGTGCACATAATGCGCCTGTTGATGGCTCTGCTTGAAAGACGGCAGTGAATGGAAAGGCAAGGAGAGCTAAAGGAGGATAGTGAAAACACAAAATGTGAAGAAAGGTTAGTTACCACTATCAAAAAATATGAGCATTATGTGTCTGAATAAGTAATCAAAATAACCCTGAATCTATGCTGCTGCTTTTTTAAAGATCATTTCAACAACTTTTTATTTAGAAATTTTTTAACCAGAGAAAAGTTGGAAGAGTAGTACAATGGTAAAAAAGTATGTATATAGTAGTACAAAAGTACATATATCTTTCACCTAGGTTCATCAATTATTGACATGTTGCCACCTTTTTTCTCTCTCGTGTGTTTTTATGTGTGCGGGTGTAAGCATATGTGTAAAATCTCTTTCTCCGTACATATACATACATGTATGTATATTTTCTGGTGAAGCATTTGAGAGTTTTTTCCCTGAAACATTGAAGCATCATGACACTTCACCTCTTAGTACTTCAGCATATTTCTTCTGAGAACAAAAGCATTCTCCTATATAATCACAATATAATTATCACATTCAGGAAACTTAAAATTGGCATACTAGTGCCATCTAATATACACTTGTATTCAAGCGTCTCCAGTTGTCCCACTAATGTCCTTTATAGTTGTTGGGTTTTTGTTTTGTTTTTGATTCAGGATCAAGTGAAGATCATGCACTCTATGTAGTTGTCATGTCTCCTTTAATCAGAACCTCAACCTCTGGTTAGACTTTTATGACACTGACATTTTTGAAGGGCACACGCCAAATGTTTTTCAGAATGTCCCTCAATTTAGAGTTGACTTTTTTTCTCAGTATTTAAAATGTCAAACAGTTTTAGCAGGAAAACTACTTAAGCGATATGATAGCCTTCTCAGTAAATCCTATCGGGGGCACAAGAGAGCAGTTTGTCCCATTATTAGTCATGTTGGGTTTGATCATGTGCTTAAGATGGTGTTTGCAAGATTTCTCCATTGTAAAAGACCTTTTCCTCTTTGTAATTAATAAGAAATTTGTGCGTGATACTTTGGGACTCGTGTAAATATCTTCTTCTGCAATAAGCTTTCACCCATTGGTTTTAGCATCCATTGAAGATTCTTGCTTAAATCAATTACTATTCTGATGGTTGCAATATAAAGTTTTATTACTTTAAAACTGAGTCAATACATCATATAGCAGCAGATAAATGAGCCATTGACATATATATTAGAAGATATTTCATATGCTATTGTAAATTCTGTAAGTTGTACTGAAACGAGTGTGTCTCTCTTTAGGCATTTTTTAAACTTACCCAAAGAGTATTGCTGCGTCTTCTACAGTTTGATGTATCTCTCACTTCCGATACCCTATTAGGAGTATTTTCTACTTAATTACAGGAAATTCCAATGTAAAAACTATTAACCACACAAATAGTATTAAGAAAGTTAAAAAGATTGAGGAGAGGGAAATCAATTATTTATTCTTTCCATAAATATTACTGAAAATCTACTATGTATCAAGATTCTGGGAATTCACTAGCGAACAAAAGGGACCATATGCCTTGCCTCCATAAAGAAGAAAAATAAATGATGTCTGTTTAAGTCAAAATTTTAAAGTCTTGGTGGGTCACACATTGTCTGTAGTCCTTGAGTGGTTAAGGCAATTTTCTGTTTTATAGGCTGTCTTTCATACACAGGGCATGAAGTACTTCACAAAGAGAATTATTTTAAACTGAAGAGAAATGGAAGATTTTTAAGGCTCGCTTTAAAAAGAGAAAATGACTCATTGGCTCAGAGGGAGGAAGTGGGTTGCATTCAAATAAAACAGTACAAGTTAAAGAGCAATGTTCTTTCTCAGGTATGAGGAGGGAACATTGAAGAGGCCAAAACTGCTGATCTAGAGATAGAAGGCAAAGGAAATCAGTGGAAATTAGGTCAGATGGGGTTCTCTTTCTTACATTCGTAGAAACTTTCAAAAAAAGTAAAACCGTTTGAATTAACTGCAATAAGACAATGAAAGGAGAAATAGAGAGGTGACCGAAAGGAAATAATTGAAGGAATTGGAGAGGGGAAGAGATTTATAATGAAGTGAGCTAAGTAAAGAGCCAGAAAAGGTAACAAAGGCTGGTATTTTTGCTGGATGAACCTGCTTTGAAACATCATCTCCTCCACCTAGCCGAGTTGTAAGGAAACAAGATTCACTATAATTAGTATATTCTAAAGTATGTTAAATTATAACAATACAAATTAAATGCATGTCGTCATATAAAGCACATAAATTGCCACAACTAAATGAAAAAAACCAGAACAGCTTTAAACTAAAGGATTTCAAATGCTATTAGAAATCCTCCTGTAAAGAAAATATCTTTGCTTCTCACTGGTGAGGAACTCCAAGCTGCAGCTCGCCTGGGGCCTGTCAGAGAAATATCACTATAATTGGTATGAGTCCCCAAGTACACTGACAATAATTGAGGCTTATATCCCGTGCATTATACTTGATGGCACGTCGTATTAAAAAGGAACAAAATTATAGAGGCAAGGAGCTGCTGTATAATACAGAGGAGCAGTAGCTCCTAGATAAGGCTTACACATACAGATTTTAGAACTGGAATGATCCAGTTGATGAAGGTGTGGAGATACAAGGTCAAAGTATCAGCCTTAAAGCTCCACACCAGGGCAAGTAATAAGATGAGCAACAAATAAGACCGTGATGTTGCCACCTACTTCATTTGTGTATTTGTTTTCCTAAAACAAAAGTCATCTTAGAATGTGTGCAGTTTTGTAAATGTGCAGCCAGTTTATTCTCTAAGGGTGTCACCTACTGATTCAACATCATTAGCATAAATTAAGAAGCAGTACGGTTAGAGAAAAGACATTAAGCCAAGGTCTCTAGCATGGTGACCTTGTGCAAGTCATTTAAACTATTTGAACTTTATTTTCCTCCCCCTCAAAATTAAGAGAACTTATATTTATTGATTGCTTACCATGTGCCAGGTGCTTTCATGCATCATCATCTGTAATTCTCATGTCCCCCCAGCATAACTCAGCCTCCTTGGGCCTCCCTGTTCTTTCTGTGAAGCCAATCTCAGTATGTGGCTGCATCCCTCCCACATCCCCCCCAAGCCCCCAGAATTCCCTCTTCAAATTTTTGAAAAAAGTGTAGATTTTTCTGCATATTTTGGGAGGAAACAGAAGGGGGAGATTACTTAATAAAACTTCTTTTCTTTTTTTTTTTTAAAGATTGGCACCTGCGCTAACAATTGTTGCCATTCATCTTCTTTTTTTTTTTCCTGCTCTTTTTCTCCCCAAATCCTCCCAGTACATAGTTGTATATTCCAGTTGTGAATCCCTCTAGTTGTGGCGTGTGGGACGCCACCTCAACATGGCCTAATGTGTGGTGCCATGTCCGCGCCCAGGATCCGAACCCTGGGCCACTGAAGCAGAGTGCGCGAAGTTAACCACTTGGCCATGGGGCCGGCCCTTAATAAAAGTCCTTAAACATACGCCTTTTTAAAACTGTCTCTTGGGCAGGCCCGGTGGCACAGCGGTTAAGTGCTAACGTTCCACTTTGGCGGCCAGGGGTTTGCTGGTTCGGAACCCGGGTGCGGACATGGCACTGCTTGGCAAGCCGTGCTGTGGTAGGCATCCCACATATAAAGTAGAGGAAGGTGGGCACAGATGCTAGCTCAGGGCTAATCTTCCTCAAAAGAAATAATTAAAATTTTGCCACAACTAGAAGGACCTGCAACTAAGATATACAACTATGTACCAGGGGGGATTAGGGGAGATAAAGCAGAAAAAAAAAAAAAAAAAAACCTGTCTCTTCTCTTTCCCCAACACTCTTCTCTTTGGACAGCTCTCTTCCTATCGTCCCCTAATCTCAAAGCATGCTCCTCATTCTTGGGCATGCTCACTCAGCCTTTCTCTCCTTAATGGACTCCTTCTCAAAACTTCCATCTGTAAGCTTACCCCTTTGCAAGTCAAACTACCAAGAGTACCAGTTGTCCCACAAGGTTACCCTTGCCCGGGCCGCTCAAGGTGCCCGCTCCAATCAGTATTTGAGGTGGATACTATTATTGTTCCTAATTTATAAAGGAGGAAATAGAGGCCTAGAGTACTTGGTACTTGCTAATTCACACAGTTAAAAAACAGAAGCCCAGATTTGAACCCAGGTATCTCTGACTTCACAGTTGATGCTCTTTTAGCCTCCCTGTGCTACCCTCCCCATCCTACTCCCAGAAAAATATCCCCTGCCCTACCATCACCATAATCCTATACTACATGACCCCAGCACCTAATTTGAAGTTGGGAGGTCAGGCTGTTGTGGGTCTTACCTTCAACAATATAATATGTTGTATCCTGTTCAATCAGACAGGGATAAATGAAACAATCTTTCTTGGCCCCTCTATATTCCCAATATCCACCCCATCTCTTCCTCTTTCTCATCATACTCCCCTAGCCCCTGAGTAAAGAAGGAAAGAAGAGGAGAAGAAAATATAAAAGAAGGGGAAATAAGAGAATAGGCTAAAGCAGGGATGTGGGTGGTTTTCTGAAGCTGTTTTTACTTGCTCAGAAATAGAAGTAAATTAAAGCCCTCTAAAAGAATGTGGAATGCTATTACACCTTCTTGAACTTTACTCAAGACTTTGTTATAACTGCTAGAATACTCAGGAGGCTCAAGGGAACTTTAAGAAGTTTCTTGGTCTACATGTCACTGAAAGAGTGACTGTTTTAACTGAATTGTTTAGTTAAATAATATTAGTTACCAGTTGTTGAGTATTTCTTATGTGCCCGGATTACTGTAAGGATAGAGCTAATGTGTATAAATGACCTGGCTCCCAACAAGTTATATTAAATATATCTTGAATCCTCACAAGAGCCCTAAGAGGTAAGGTCTTTTTTTTCCCATTTTACAGTTAAAGAAACTGAGATTCATAAAAATAAGTAACTAGCCCAACATAACATAAATAATAGGTGTTTGAGTCAGGATTAGGAAAGCAGATAATAATTATAGTCACTAGGCTAATGCCTTACCTAAATTACTTCGTTTTATTCTCACAACTATCCCACCACTTAGGTGCAGTTATTATCCCCATTTAAAATGAAGAAGCAGACACTTAGAATGGTTAAACAATTTTCCTGAGGTCACCCGGCTGGCTGATAAGCCAAAATTTGAGCCCAGGTCTAACTCCAAAACTCACCCAGTACATCAGGGCTGTACGTGCCTAGGGAAAGGTTGGCATGCTGTCATTTAAGAGGCTTTGTAGGGATGCGTCCATTACTCTGGTGAATTGACCAGAATTCAGGGCCCTCGGCCTTGCAGGCAGAGATTTTATTTGATCAGCCTGCTGAGAACCAGTCCATCTCTCAGAGGGGAGCGGGGGTCAGACTCATATTAATCAAGCTTATGAGACCCAACGAAAGATCAGAGGGTCAGTTGACTGATAATGAAAAACATAGCTACATTTGAGGTTCTTGTGACCGGTAGGCAGACCTCTATAGGAATCCAAATTTTAATCCAAAGTTGTTTACTAAATGTGGAATCTAAGCAAAGGGAAATAATTAGATGAGTTAGAAGAGTGTCTGCCACATAGTAAGGACTCAGTAAATCTTGGTTGTTAATAATACTCATCTGCACCAGAGAGGGGAAAAACCATGTATCTCCTCAACTTACATGAAAATGTTTGTATATGTGCATATGTGCCTTTTTCTGGGGGAGAGTCTCTATCTTTTATTAAATTATCAAAGTGTTAGTGTCCTATAAGGAAGGTTAAGAGCCATAAATTCTACACAAAATTCTACACAGAATCCTTAATACCTTGATGGAGCAAGTAAAATTTGAATTGGCTTGATATTGTTCCAGAGCTAAAGCTGTTATGCTGTCTTGCAATCTATTTTGATTAAGTACAGCTCTTAGTTTATGAGTGATTTTTGAGGACTTTTTTTCTCCCCATAATATCTTTCCTATATGTTTTCTTAGCACTTTCACAAACCCTGTAATTTATTTCCCAATTTAGTTCATTTAAAATCATCTCCCTTTGGAGATGACATTCTAAACATTTAGGCCCTTCACCTGGAGTAATCAGTGACAAGCAGTAGTACCTATTCTCTCTTGTTTTTTTTTAAATTGAGTTCATAATAGTTTACATCATTGTGAAATTTCAGTTGTACATTATTTCTTGTCTGTCACCACATAAGTGCTCCCCTTCACCCCCTGTGCCCATCCCTCCACCCCCCCTTCCCCTGGTAACCACTGAACTGTTTTCTTTGTCCATGTGTGTGTTTGTATTCCATATATGAGTGAAATCATACAGTGTTTGTCTTTCGCAGTCTGGCATATTTCGCTTAACATAATTCCCTCCAGGTCCATCCACGTTGTTGCAAATGGGATGATTTTGTCTTTTTTATGGCTGAGTGGTATTCCATTGTATATATATATATATATATATATATATATATATATACACCACATCTTCTTTATCCAATCATCAGTCGATGGGCAGTTGGATTGCTTCCATGTCTTGGCTATTGTGAATACTGCTGCAATGAACATAGGGGTACATATGTCACTTTGGATTGTTGATTTCAAGTTGTTTGGGTAGAAACCCAGTAGTGGGATAGCTGAGTCATATGGTAGTTCTATTTTTAGTCTTTTGAGGAATCTGCATACTGCTTTCCGTAGTGGCTGCACCAGTTTGCATTGCCACCAGCAGTGTATGAGGGTTCCCTTGTCTCCACACCCTCTCCAACATTTGTTATTTTTAGTCTTAGTGATTATAGCCATTTTAATGGGCGTAAGGTGGTATCTTAGTGTAGTTTTGATTTGCATTTCCCTGATGGTTAGTGATGTTGAACATCTTTTCACGTGCTTATTAGCCATCTGTGTATCTTCTTTGGAAAAATATCTATTCATATCCTCTGTCCATTTTTTGATTGGGCTGTTTGTTTTTTTGTTGTTCAGCTGTGTGAGTTCCTTATATATTATGGAGATTAGCCCCTTGTCAGATATATGATTTGCAAATATTTTCTCCCAGTTGGTGGATTGTCTTTTTATTTTGATCCTAGTTTCTTTTACCTTGGAGAAGCTCTTTAGTCTGATGAAGCCCCACTTGTTTATTTTTTCTTTTGTTTCCCTTGTCTGAGAAGATATGGTATTCAAAAAGATCCTTTTAAGTTTGATGTCAAAGAGTATACTACCTATATTATCTTCCAGGAGTTTTATGGTTTCAGGACTTATCTTCAAGTCTTTGATCCATTTTGAGTTTATTTTTATGTATGGCACGAGATAATGGCTACTTTCATTCTTTTGCAAGTGGTTGTCCAGATTTCCCAATACCATTTATTGAAGAGACTGTCTTTTCTCCGTTGTACGTTCTTGGCACCTTTGTCAAAGATTAGCTGTCCGTAGATGTACAGTTTTATTTCTGGGCCTTCAGTTCTGTTCCATTGATCTGTGTGCCTGTTTTTGTACCAGTACCATGCCGTTTTGATCACTATGGTTTTGTAGTACATTTTGAAGTCAGGGATTGTGATGCCTCCAGCTTTGTTCTTTTTTCTCAGGATTGCTTTAGCAATTTGGGGTCTTGAGTTGCCCCATATGAATTTTGGGATTCTTTGTTCTAGTCCCGTGAAGAATGTCATTGGGATTCTCATTGGGATTGTGTTGAATCTGTAGATTGCTTTGGGTAGTATGGACATTTTAACTATGTTTATTCTTCCGATCCACGTACATGGAATCTCTTTCCGTTTCTTTATGTCATCATGTATTTCTTTCAATAATATCTCATAGTTTTCATTGCATAAGTCCTTCACCTCCTTGGTTAAATTTATTCCTAGATATTTTATTCTTTTAGTTGCAATTGTAAATGGAATTGTATTCTTGAGTTCTCTTTCTGTAAGTCTGTTATTAGAGTATAGAAATGCAACTGATTTTCGTGAGTTGATTTTGTACCCTGCAACTTTACTGTAGTTATTGATTATTTCTAATAGTTTTCCGATGGATTCTTTAGGGTTTTCTATATGTAAGATCATGTCGTCTGCAATCAGTGAGAGTTTCACTTCTTCACTCCCTATTTGGATTCCTTTTATTCCTTTCTCTTGCCTAATTGCTCTGGCCGAAGCCTCCAGTACTATGTTGAATAAGAGTGGTGATAGTGGGCATCCTTGTCCTGTTCCTGTTCTCAGAGGGATGGTGTTCAGTTTTTGCCCAATGAGTATGATGTTGGCTGTGGGTTTGTCATATATGGCCTTTATTATGTTGAGATAATTTCCTTCTATCCCCATTTTGTTAAGAGTTTTTATCATAAATGGCTGTTGGATCTTGTCAAATGCTTTCTCTGCATCTATTGAGATGATCATATGGTTTTATTCCTCAGTTTGTTGATGTGGTGTATCACATTGATTGATTTGCGGATGTTGAACCATCCCTGCGTCCCTGGTAGAAATCCTGCTTGATCATGATGTATGATCTTTTTGATGTATTGCTATATTCGGGTTGCCAAGATTTTGTTGAGGATTTTTGCATCTATGTTCATCATCGATATCAGCCTGTAGTTTTCCTTTTTTGTGTTGTCCTTGTCAGGCTTTGGTATCAGAGTGATGTTGGCCTCGTAGAATGTGTTAGGAAGCGTTTCGTCTTTCCTAATTTTTTGGAATAGCTTGAGAAGGATAGGTATTAAATCCTCTCTGAAAGTTTGGTAGAATTCTCCAGGGAAGCCATCTGGTCCTGGGCTTTTATTTTTTGGGATGCTTTTGATTACTGTTTCAATCTCTTTACTTGTGATTGGTCTGTTCAGATTATCTATTTCTTCTTGATTCAGCTTTGGGAGGTTGTAAGAGTCTAAGAATTTATCCATTTCTTCTAGATTGTCCATTTTCTGGGCATATAGCTTTTCATAGTATTCTCTTATAATCTATTGTATTTCTGTGGTACCCATTGTTATTTCTCCTCTTTCATTTCTAATTTTATTTATCTGAGCTTTCTCTCTTTTTTTCTTTGTAAGTCTGGCTAGGGATTTGTCAATTTTGTTTATCTTCTCAAAGAACTACCTCTTTGTTTCATTGATTGTTTCTACTGCCTTTTTTTGTTTCGGTTGCATTTATTTCTGCTCTGATTTTTATTATTTCTCTCCTTCTGCTGACTTTGGGCTTTGTTTGTTCTTCTTGTTCTAATTCAGTTAGGTGTAGTTTGAGATTGCTTGTTTGGGATTTTTCTTGTTTGTTAAGGTGAGCCTGTGTTGCGATGAATTTCCCTCTTAGGACCACTTTTGCTGTATCCCATATGAGTTGGTATGGTATGTTTCCATTTTCATTTGTCTCCAGATATTTTTTGATTTCTTCTTTAATTTATTCAATGATCCATTGGTTGTTCAATAGCATGTTGTTTGGTCTCCACATCTTTGTCCCTTTCTCAGCTTTTTTCTTGTAATTAATTTCTAGCTTTGTAGCATTGTGATCAGAGAAGGTGCTTGTTATTATTTCAACCTTCTTAAATTTATTAAGGTTTGCCTTGTTTCCCAACATATGATCTATCCTTGAGAATGTTCTGTGCACACTTGAGAAGAATTTGTATTCTGCTGTTTTTGGACGCAGTGTTCTATATATGTCTGTTAAGTCCAACTGGTCTAGCTTTTCATTTAATTCCACTGTTTCCTTGTTGATTTTCTGTCTGGATGATCTATCCATTGATGTGAGTGGAGTGTTGAGGTCCCCTACTATTATTGTGTTATTATTACTGTCTCCTTTAGGTTTGCTAATAGTTGCGTTATGTTTTGGAGCTCCTGCATTGGGTGCATAGATATTTATAAGCGTTACGTCTTCTTGGTGGAGTGTCCCTTTGATCATTACATACTGCCCCTCTTTGTCTTTCTTTACCTGTCTTATCTTGAAGTCTACTTTGTCTGATATAGGTATTGTAACACCTGCTTTCTTTTTTTTGCTATTAGCTTGGAGCCAATTCTCTTTTGTGCATAGGGTACCACATTGGTAACAGCAAACAATAGTTTGCTAAGAAAAAAACATAATTATGTTTCTAGAAGCTCCAGCTTCCTACTCTTCTTTAGATTATCTGTAGTGGGGGTGATTACTTCAATTAGGGGGAAATCCTACTTCCTTTTACGCTTGCCTTTCTGTCAGAATACCCTTTAAAAGTTCCTTGAATTACAGTTTCTTTGAAAATATGTCATAAATCTGTATCCAAAAGGATCTAGACTGGAGAGACCCAAATTGTCTTCTCCTCTGTATCCATTCAACAATATTTTTTGAGTGTCTTCTATATTATAGGCACTTTCCTAGGCACTGGCGTTACAAAGATAAACAAGGATTTAGATTATAGTGGGAGAGTGAGACCCATGAATTAAAAATTACCATGTAGCATGCTTTAATAGAGGAATGTATAGGAATAGAGGCATAGAGGTGGTATGAGAGCACAGAGGAGGCAGACTCTACTCTGTTTTGGGTGATCAGGCAAGGTTTCCAAGAAGGGATGACACTTGATGGGTGAGTAGTAGCTAAATGAACAAAGACAGTGGGAAAGGGGCTTTCATTTCAGAGGGAATTGTGTGTGCACAAAGGCATCAAGGTATAAAAGGACTTGCTGAAATAATAAAAAAGGAAAGAGTTTTGAGAGGGAAGGAGGAATAATGAGTACAACTGTAGGTAAGTATGTAGATAGCAGATATAAAGAAGGGTAAGTTGGTGGAGCCTCTTCCTGAGAGCCCTCGTTTTCTTTGTGAAGAAGCAGGCAATGTCGTCCGAGGTGAGGGAACAAGAATGGAAAAGGGGGCTTAAGGCGATGACTGAGGTTTGGAAAAGGGGAGGTGAAGCTAACCACACTCATATAGGAGAATCACTAAGGAGTAGTGAGAGACCATCTGTGAGAAGCAGTAACAAAGCTGTTAAAACTTCTCTCTGTAAAAACAATACACAACTATGTGCTGGGGGGATTTGGGGAGGAAAAAAAAAGATTGGCAACAGTTGTTAGCTCAGGTGCCAATCTTTAAAAAGAAAACCAAAAAACGAAAAGACTTCTCTCTGCCTTTTTAGCTGACCCTGACTATCCTTTCTTGTCTCCTGTTGATAGAAATTCCTAACTGGTCTACCTTCTGTGAAAGCATCAATCTTTCTCCAGTCCAATATTCTCCGTGGTACTTTTGTACCTTCCTATCTTAAGTTCAAAGAATATTTCGAGCACTCGCCATGTGGCTGTTGCTACAGAGCTACATACAGTGTCGTCTGCCCTTAAGGAGCTTACTCATGGGTAATAGGAGAGCAATTGAGGGGAAATATAATATGTGAATAATAACTGCATTAAAGGCAGAACATGAAAAATGCATTAGAGAAGCATAAATATAGCGTTTGCAAGTTCAGAGTTCACAGCCCAGTTGAGAATATCATCAGGGCCTCTAGCATATAGGATTCTTTTAAGACTTTAAGAACCACCCACAACATGGATAGTTTAGAGCCATTCCATTAAAAAGAGTGGCATTGATCTGTAAGCATTACAGAGACAACTCACCTCTAGCTATTCCATTCAACTGAGGTGGCTTTATTGCGTAACCACCCCCCCCCTTCAGCGGCCTGAGTAAAGCAACCCAATCTTCTGACTTCTTAACCGTTGTCAGTCTCAACTGCCTGGCTGCTGCTTTCTTCATAGTGGTTCACTCCAAAACTCCAAAACGAACTCTCTGTCTTCTTTCCCACAGTGGACCTGCTGAATCTTAACCAGTCCTATCCAACCTCAGCCAGGGATCTTCTGGTCCTAACCTCTGAGCCATTTAATCAAGCAGCAGTCTATATTAGCAGACTCCTTTACCAGAGAGCTTCTTATCCCCACCAACCTACAATCTGTTTAATCTCATGTCAATCAGCCACACCCTCACTACACCAAGCCTTATGCTTAAAGTAACCAGAATCCTGAACACCTTCCTGAAGCAAGCAGAATTTGAATTGACTTGTAACTATGTTCTCCCAGAGCTGAGGCTATTATGCTATACCACAGTTTATTTTGATCAAGCATAACTTGTTAGTTTATGTTCAGTTCCCTTTATCGATGATTTATAAGCCTAGGTTTTCTTCTACATCAATTGAGATGATCGTGTGGGGTTTTTTTCCTTCATTCTATTGATGTGGTATAGTACATTGATGATTTTCCTATGTTGAACTACTCTTACATTCCTAGAATAAATCCTACTTGGTCATGGTATATAATCCTATTCATATGCTGCTGGATTTGGTTTGCTAGCATTTTGTTGAGGATTTGTGCACCCAGGCTTTTGGGAAGGGCTCACTATTAGGCGTGTGAAAACCTTTCACTTCCTGGGGCCGGCCCTGTGGCGGAGTGGTTAAGTTCGCGCGTTCCACTGTGGTGGCCCAGAGTTCGGATCCTGGGCGCGGACATGGCACCGCTCGTCAGGCCACGTTGAGGCAGCGTCCCACATCCCACAACTAGAAGGACCTGCAACTAAGATATACAACTATGTACCGGGGTGGGGGGCGGGCGGGGGTTGGTGTTGGGAAATAAAGCAGAAAAAGAAAAAAAAAAAAAGATGGGCAACAGTTGTTAGCCCAGGTGCCAATCCTTAAAAAAAAAAATTAAAAGAAGAAAAGAAAACCTTTCACTTCCTGACAAGTGAGTGTTGGTCCCCTAGTGAGTATCTCTCTCAAGATGAGTGTCAATAATATTTTTAACTACCTTGTAATCACAATATATTTTTTTAATCCATATGAACAGACATAGTAAGAGCTAATCTCTTCTGTCTCCTATTTTAAAAGAATAAACTTTAGGCATCAATGATAAAGACAAAGATATTTCCAAGATTATTCTCACTGTCTATGCATAACCAGTACAACATTGAAGGCTTCCAACATATAGTTAATGTACAAGAAGGAGGTTCTCAATCTGCTCTTATTTACATCATGGCATCATGAGAGAGAGTTGGGTATTTCTTATTCATTAGACTAGAATAGTGCTTGGCACATAGTAGGCTATTAATAAATATTTCTGATATGAATGAATGAATAAATACATTCAATCTTTGTATTTTGTAAAGAAGAAAAATTGCTTAACCCTAAGAGTTATCCTAAGACAGTGAATAATGTTTTATTTGCGTTTTTTCTTTTTAAAAAATCAAATAAGGGGCCGGCCCCGTCGTTAAGTTTGCACACCCTGCTTCGGCCACCCAGGATTTCGCCGGCCCAGGATTTCACCGGTTCAGATCCTGGGTGTGGACATGGCATCGTTCATCAGGCCATGCTGAGGCAGCGTCCCACATAGCACAATCAGAGGCACTGACGACTAGAATAGACAGCTATGTGCTGGGGGACTTTGGGGAGAAGAATTAAAAAAAAAATCAAACGAAACATCAACTATTATCATAAGAATCTCAGAAGCCCGAGCTGGATGGCAGTGGGATATATTGCAGCTCCAAATCCTACTCCACTCCATAGTTTATGAACAAGCCTCTGTTTGTTTAGAACACCCGCCTGCCCCATCCCCTGCCATCCTCCACAGAAAAGTTGCCTTGTAATTGTAGATATTACTATATATAGCCCATATGATGAAACCTGAAAAGGTGTTTTATTAATTCAGTTTTCAGGCAGACCCCAAAAAACCCATTGGGGGACACATTTTGGCTCATGCTTCAACAACAAGAATAAGCTTGCGAAAGGGAAGAGGAGAACTGAGAATTGCCAAGATTTATGACAGGTAAATATGTTATTCTTAATCAGATTCTTGTGCATATGGTATTAAATAGAATTGCCTCTCCTAAGGCTATAATTATACTACTGGCAAACACTACATGTTTGAATTTCCTTCTGAAAAATTATTCAATTCATTGGGACCTCCCTACTATGCACTAGGTTCTAGGGATTCAGGGAGTCTGTTGACAAATAGACTTGGTCCCTGACCTTCCAAAGCTTACAGCGAAGCTAGATAATGAAATAATCAATTCCAACTGAAGTGTGGCAAGTGCAAGGAAAGTACAGAGTATGACAGGAATATATGGAAGTCCTTTCTTTCTGCCAGTTTTCTTTTCAAGTTCCAATTTAAACATCACTTCCTCAGGGAAACTCCCCTGACCCTCACAGTCTACACTGTACCCTATTTTATACCTTATATTCTTTCACAGTACTTTACTTATTTAATTAAGAATTATAAACACATTTTTACAGAGAAACCTACTGCGTATCAGCTATTCTAGGTTCTGGGGATAGAGCAGTGAGCAAAACAACAAGACAAGGCCCTGCCCTCATGGAGCTTACAATCCATTGGTAATGACTTCTGTAACATAGATTATCCCCGCTAGACAGGAAATACACTGAAGATAGGGACACTGTTCTCTTGCTCACCACTGTATTCCCAGGGCCTGGGACATCATAGATGTGCAGTATTTGTGACTGAATGATTAGCCAACCTGAGCAACAAGGCAAAGATTTGTAATAACTCTTTACCTCAGGGAGGGAAAATTGGCCAGAAAGAAATCAGATGAGCTCTTAATCTGGCTTTTGCTATGAATCACAGTACTTATTATGTATTGTCATTGAATAAATATTAAATAATCAGTTCCTCCTGTATCTGGTTTTTATTCAGACCATTTTGCTTTTCATCACCTATCCCTGGTAGGAGACTATAATATATAAATGCTGTGTTTTATGGAGCTTCAGCAGTCTCTAAAAATTTGCTACAAATGTTCTGTGTTGAATTAGATAGTAACATTGTTCCATCTTTTTACTAAAATTTCTTGTTTTATATCTTGGACAGATTGCTGTGCTTAGAACTTTCCCAAACATTTTTCACTCCAAATTGTAACTGGCTACTGACATGTACGCCTCCCTCACAACAGGGACTGAGTCTGGTCCACTAATGTTCCCAGCACCTAGCATGGTACTTAGCACACAGCAGGAATTCGATAACTATTCATTGAATTAACAAATAAATGAACTCCATCTACTTTTTCAATCATTTGTATATTTCATCAAGTCCTCCAAATTTGCAGGAACAAACAGTCTTGCAGTTCTTACAGTCCTAAGAGAATACTAGAGTTCTGCAGACTCAATAAAGGATAATTAAAGTTATCATAGAAGTTAGTTATGTCAAATTTCCATAAATTTGAGTAAAAATAGCAAAACTAGGTCAGAGCTTAAAATGTCAAAATTTAGTTTGCTGTGCAGCATATACTCCCTTCTTTCTGGTCCCTAAAGATTTCTCACAAAGAATTCTCTGTGGTTTTAGAAAACTTTTTGGTAGAGAAGATGTCGATGCTAATAATGACAGCTAACACCTATTGAGTGGCTACAATGTGCTAGGCCCTGCCAAGTGCTTTATATATATATTTCATTGTTTATAACCACCACCTTAAGAGATAGAAGTCGTTATCCCCATTTTACACATGAGGAAACTAAGACCCCAACCAGTTAGGTAACCATTGCTACTCTACAGTCTTTTTTTTTAATTGAGGTAACATTGGTTTATAACATTATATAAATTTCAGGTGTACATCACTATATTTCGACTTCTGTATGGACTACATTGTGTTCACTACCTAAAATCTAGTTGCCATCTGTCACCATACAAATGTGCCCCTTTATCCCTTTCATCCTCTGCCCACCTTCCTTTCCCCCTGGTAACCAATCTATTCTCTGTATCTATGTGTCTGTTTGTTTATCTTTCACATATGAGTGAAATCATACAGTAATTGCCTTTCTCCATCTGACTTATTTTACTTAGCACAGTATCCTCAAGATCCATCCATGTTGTTGCAAATAGCAAGATTTCTTCTTTCTATGGCTGAGTAGTATTCCATTTATATATATACCACATCTTCTTTATCTGTTCATCCATTCATAGGTTCTTAGGTTGTTTCCAAGTCTTAGCTACTGTGAATAATGTTGCAGTGAACATAGGGGTGCATATATCTTTTCGAATTAGTGTTTTGTGTTCTTTGGATAAATACCCAGAAGTAGAATAGCTGGATCATACAGTAGTACTATTTTTAATTTTTTTGAGGAATCTCCATACTGTTTTCCTTAGTGGCTGCACCAATTTACATTCCCACCAGCAGTGTACGAGAGTTCCCTTTTCTCCACATCCGCTCCAACACTTGTTATTGTTTTTTTAATAATAGCCATTCTGACAGACATGATGTGATATCTCATTGTGGTTTTGATTTGCATTTCTCTAATAATTAGTGATGTTGAACATCTTTTCATGTGCCTTTTGGCCATCAGTATATCTTCTCTGGAAAAATGTCTGTTCAGATCCTCTGGCCAATTTCTTAATTGAGTTGTTTGTTTTTATGTTGTTGAATTACATGAGTTCTTTATATATTTTGGATATTAACCCCATATCAGATATATGGTCTTCTCCCAACTGGTAGGTTGTCTTTTCATTTTGTTGATGGTTTCCTTCGCTGTGCAGAAGTTTTTAGTTTGGTGTAGTCCCATTTGTTTATTTTTGCTTTTGTTTCCCTTGCCTAAGGAGACATATTCAAAAATATAAGACCGATGTCAAAGAGTGTAATGCCTATGTTTTCTTCTAGCAGTTTTATGGTTTCAGGTCTTACACTCAAGTTTTTAATCCATTTTGAGTTAATTTCTATGTATGATGTAAGATAATGGTCTACTTTCATTCTTTTGCATGTGGTTGTCTAGTTTTCCCAACCCATTTATTAAAGAGACTTTCCTTTCCCCTTTGTGTGTTCTTGGCTCCTTTGTCAAAAATTAGCTGTCCATAAATGTGTGGGTTTATTTCTGGGCTCTCAGTTCTGTTCCATTGATCTGTGTGTCTGTTTTTATGCCAGTCCCTCTACAGTCTATTTTAAACAGAAGCCAGAGTGATCCTTTGTAAAACTAAGTCAGATCATATCTGTCCTCTGCTTAAAACCCTCCAATGGCTCTCCATCCTAATTCAGAATAAAAGCCCAAGTCTCTGCAGTGGTTCACAGAGGCCCCATGAATGGCCCTATTCCTGTTCCTCCTGTTCTCGCCCTTTCTCACAGTGCTTCAACCTCAATGGGCACCTTGATGTTCTATAAACATACCGGGGCACACTCCTACCTTAGGGCCTTTGCCCTTATTGTTCTCTCTGCCTGGATTAACATTTCCCCACATAGCCCTCTTTTTGGTTATCTCCTTCACCTTCTTCAAGTCTTTGATCAACTGATACCTTCTCCACAATGCCTGTCTTGATCTCCCTATTTAAAATTGCAACTAGCTTCCTCCCAATTTCCACACTTCCAATCTCCCTTATCCAGTTCTATTTCTTCTTTCCCCATAACACTTACCATTTTCTAACATATCACATAATATATTTATTTGTTGTCCATTATTTATTGTTTGCCTCTCCCTCCCTGCAAATATGAGTTCCACAGGGCAGGGATCCTTGTCTGGTTTTTTCACTTAGAGATCTCAAGTGCCTACCACAGGGATATAGCAGGTGCTCAAAAAATATTTTCTTAATGAATAAATGAGTGGACTTGCCCCAAATCACACAACCAATAAAGGATGGAACCAGGATTTGAATCTAGGGCCTACACTTTTAATCATTACACCAGTTCTTAGTTTATTGGAGATGCTCTATTTAGGGAAGTCATAGCTCGTCTACTATAGCTACTCCATGGCTTCAACTTCTACCTTATACAAATGTAAGAGAAAGACATTTCTTGGTAAAAGAAAACAAAATTTCCCAAGAATTGAGCAGAAAAGCATTCTCATAAAAATTTCCAGGTGTACAGACGTGACTACAAAAAGGAACCCAGCCATTTTCCTTGAATGTCACTATATTACTGCTCCCGTAACTAACTATACCTGGCCCTGAAGTGTACATTTTTCTTTCCTTAAAACTTTTAAGTGAATAAAAACCCTATTTATTTTATTCCACTTAGCATATTTGAGATCAGTGGACATTAAAAGTAAAGAACTCTGCTAAATTCAAAGGAAAAACAAATTTTAAATAATTATAAAAAAATGAAAAGGTATACAAATGGTCAAGTTTCTGAAGTAATTGTTTTTGATTCTGTTTCTAGTACCAAAAAAAAAAAAAATGGTTCAACTTTGCAGATACCTTTGTTGGCTTCCCTCTTTCTCAACTCTTTGTCTTCCTGCCATTTGTAAGTGGCCGACTTAATATTTTCCATCAAAGCCAAAAGGTTATTTTCTAATTCCACTCAGGCCTTCTTACTCAACTCCAGGTTTAGTCTAGCAAGACCTACCTTATCTACAGACAATTTGCTATCCGCAGGGGAGACCCTCTACTATTTCCTAAGGGAAGTAATCTTACCCATAGTGTGCTCCAAGTGCACTGTCTAATCTCCACCCTCCAAACAAAATAAAACAAACAAACAAAATTAAAAAAAACCACAACAACAACAACTTTGAGACGCAATATAGCCTAGTGGTTAAGAACATGAGCTTTGGGTCAAATACCTTAGTCTCTAATTCTGGCATCCTCACTTCCCAGCAATGTGAACTCGGGCAAATAGTTCTCTCTGAACCTCAGTCTTCTCATCTATAAAATGTGGTTAATAATGATGCGGGGTCGGTGAGCAGAGGAGTCGAAAGAAAGATTTCTTAGACTCTTAAGATCTGGCAGTAGTGCTCTTTTATTTAGAGAATAGAATAGCATGGGGACAGGACCCATGGGCAGTCAGGCTGCTGCGTGGGGACAGGGCCCACGGGCAGGAGGAGCCGCTGCTGGGCAGGAGGAGCCGCTGCTGGGCAGGAGGAGCTGCTGCCGGCTTGTTGCTGCTGCCGCTTCTGCTGCAAAGTTGGGTGGAGAGTAAGGCTAAATTTAAGGCATAGGTATGTGAGTTATCTCTTTACAAGACAAAGGAATATGTAAAAAAATTAAAATGGTGTCAGTGCCCGTAGGGTCCGGCCATTTGGCGGTCCCACAAATTTTAGATAAGAATCAAACCGGATTGAGTAAATGGCAGAAGCCACCGCTTGAATTTTATCCTCAGCTAAAGACAAAGGAGGATTTGGGGGTGGGGGGGGTCAGTTACATGAGGTTGCCAGACAGTAACCAACTTAAATTCTTGCCTCTGGCATTAAGAGTTTCTAGAGATAAGGCCATCCCCCTTCTTCCTGGCACAGACAAGGAGGCATCTTTACAGATAGAGGTTTTCCTTAGAAATGTAAATGTTTCCCAACAAAGGGACAAGCAAATTCTACTCCTCGGAGCCTGCCTCTCATCTGTAGTTTTAAAATTAACCAGCCTAAAACTCCTCATCAAATAATACATACCCAATAGTGTTCTCATAAAGTTTAAATGAAATAATATAACAGAGCCCAACACATAGTAATTAGTAAATACTTCATAAATGGAAGCTATTATTATTACTATACAGTCACCATAACCTAGATATAATAACAGCACATAGTACAGTAGGCCCTTTCTTTCATGGGCAGTGATTTTCAAATTTCTATTTCTAGTCTAATCTTTTACTCAAGTTTTAGATACTCATTTCCAACTGCTTACAGAACTCCTCTACGTGACTGTCTCAGAGATGTTTCAAATGCAACCTAAATTCTTATTTTTATACACAAAACAAGCTTCTCTATTCCCATTTTTTTGTTCATGCTATTACCTGTACCTGAAATATCCCCATTTCTGCCTCAAAGGCCTCTTCAGATATTATCTATGAAGCCTCTCCTAGTCAACTTAGCTGGCATAATGTCTCCTTTCTTTAGAGTTCTATAAGATATATGCTGACTTTATGAAACTTAGCTTACTTTGCATATTTGTCATATGCATAGCTCACCTGTTAGACTTCCTGAGAGTAAGGACGCTGTCTCATTTTTGTAAAATCTGTAGGGTTTAGTACATGCAAAAGTATGATTTTCAAAAAGTTAAAAAACATGACTTTCTTGCAAATAAATATAAAATTAACATGCATCAAAGATTTTATTTGACTCCTTGATGAATGAAGAAACCACTGATTCAAAGGATAATTTGAGGAACAGAGATTTATATAGTCGATCAAAGGAATGTTGAAATATATTTACTAATAGATGCAAAACTGGTTAGTATCCTACCAGGCAATAAATTGTAACATTTGAAGTTGTCTTTTCTACTGGAGGGAAATCAATTACTTCTCTACACAATGAAATCCATTTCTATTGCCATGGACTAGAATCATCTGCATTGCCCTCAGATAAGAATCATCTGTATTGCTATCAGTTTTGCACAAATTAATCTTACTCCTACAGAGTTGTAGAATAAATTGAGGTAAAATTTAGAAGAGTATATAATCATGACTCACGTACAAATGTCAAAGTTTTTTTTTATTGAGGTCACATTAGTTTATAAAATTATATAAATTTCAGGTGTACATCATTATATTTCAACTTCTGTATAGACTGCATCGTGTTCATCACCAAGTCGAGTTTCCATCCATCACCATACCTATGTACCCTTTTACCCCTTTCGTCCTTCCCCCACTCCTTCCCCTCTGGTTGCCACCAATCTGTTCTCTGTATCTATGTGTTTGTTTGTTTTCCACATAGGAGTGAAATCATATGGTAATTGTCTTTCTCCATCTGTAAAATGTCAAAGATTTTATTTAATTCATTAACTAATGCAGGAACCCATAAGATTTTTAAACCAGATCAAAGGAAAAATAAAATTACCTCACATATATAGTCAAATAAGGAATGCTGAAATGAATTATAAATTGATCAAAAATGGGCCAATATCCATAGGACAATAATCAATTGCATTCCTCCTCACACAATTTACATTTCTATGGACAAGAATAATTTGCATTACTCAGTTTTCTACAACTTACAGAGTTGTAAATAGCTCAAAGACAATGAAAGGCACAGAGTCCTCATAGAATTGCGTAACTTGGAAGAATGTGCTAGGCAACCTATTTTTCCACTGAAGGTGCTCAGTAATCTTTCAGTTAATTTCAAAGTCTTTCACAGTTTTCCCCTACGTTAATCTGGTCAAGAGAAAGGTGCACAACCCTTGAGAATCAGATAAACCCCTAAAGGTCCTACACAATGCCTGACAGTATACTGAAAGAATACCCAGTTATCCCTTTTGCCTATTTCCAAGTTTGGGGTAATTTTTCTTGACATTCAGAACTTTACATATAGAAGTTGTTCAATAAATGTTTATGAGGGTTGATGATACTTGTAGGTAAATTCTGTAGTCCACATTTAGCTGTACCAATTCTGAGATGTCTCTGGAGACTCAGACTGATAGGAGTATGATGCCTGTGACATGAATATAGTATTTATAGAAATAGAGCTTTTTATAAACTTCTGTTCCCTTGTATTCTGTTAGTCCTGAGATGCCTGAAAATGAAGCCACCTTCGCAATAACTGCTGGAGGAATTGGTGATGCCAAGGAGTAGGTGGTGAATTGATGCAAATTGCTTCTTAGTGCTTATTAGGAGCTGAAGAAATGGAAAAACAGCCTGAAATTTCAGATCTTGAAGTAAGAGTTTGGTTTTTTTTCATGTTATTAAAGGAAAGTCAGCAAAAGAGATTTAAATCTTATATTTATCTTAAAAGTCCCTGATTTATAATAACTATACATTGTATGTCAGTTCAGGAACATATGTATGTATATGAATAAATAAACCTATTGAAAACTAGTTAGGGAAGGGGTACCTGATTCCCTCACTTCACTTTCCAAAGTGAGCCACTAAACGGATGGAAAATCTATGAGCTCAGAAATATCCCATTCTCCTACAGTTACCCCTTAAAAACTTACAGCGGTGAGGATTTCAAAGGAGGGAGATGTTTAAAGGAGGAATGTTTACAGGACACACAAAAAAGTGTTTTGTATTTATAATATCAAACTGTACATTCACCTTTATAGCAACAGAAAAGAAACATTAAATTAAGCCAAATTTTAATCATTTGATTTTTTGACAAGTTGAAAGTACTTTTAAAAACTGTGTTTCTGATACAGACGTATTTTATTGAGAAGATAAAGAGGAAGTTAATTAGGAACTTTACAATTTTAGGTGATAAAGGTAGCATGACTTTTATATTTTAAGTTTTGGGTAGAGAATTCAAAATCTTTTTAAAAATATTGAAGTTAAATGTAAAATTTCTAAATACTAATTTTAGAAATGTATAAAATAATATTGTGTTTTTCTAATTGTTAAAAATAAAATCTAGTTTTTGAATGTATGACAAAAATATTTAAAAATTAAAATACTAATAACATATACAATGACAATCTTTATAGACTTCAAAAAGATTCAATCTCTTATGTTGCATCAGCTTGTATGAAAATTCAACTATTGAAAGTACCATTCTTACAAAAGGTATTTGATTATCCATTAAGTCATTCACTCACCAATTATATATCGAATACTAAATGCTAAAGAATATGCAAGGAAAGCATGGTTCCTGCCCTGAAAGAATGTGTACAGTAGTTAAAAGACTAATATTTATGAAAGAATGAGAGAGCAAATGATTATATAATTAATTTGTCAGCAGTGTGGTCTTGGATTATAGGATTCCAAAAATGGGAGAGGAAAGGTTAAGCTGAGGAACAGCATATGCAAAGGTATAGACGCTGAGATTTCGAAACAAAGAGACCAACCTGACAAGCAGAAATTGTTCACAGTGTGGGGTATTGGGAGACAGAAGCTATTTTTCCTTTTACTTTTTTAGACCACAGAAGCTGTCTCTCTGAATAAGCAGAGACAAAGTCATCGAGGAGCAGGTTTTCTAGATTCTACAAAGTCACTTAAAAGGCTTTGTGTATTCAAATATGAATGCATATTTTTGTCCTGGGGAAGGGAAGGTTTTGTTACTTGATAAAAACTGGGCATCTCCTAGAGATTCTCCACTATGCCCAGCCCTGTAGAGGGAATGGAGTAATTTGTATAAGAGCCCAGAGCCTTTTGGTAGGGAAGGAAATAAAACTCCCAAGATTTAAAATTCATAAAATTTTTCTGGGTTAAGCTAAGTAGCCCCTCACCAAGGAGAATTTACCAAGAGGTGGGCAATAGGGTTGGAAACCAGGGCTCAACACAGGGGTCTACAGTTTTGTGGGAAAGGCTCGTTTCAATATGGCATGTGGCTAAGGCTAGAAACCCCTCAGTTCAGCCACTTGGGTATGTCCTGCTTTGGAGAACAGTAGCTGAGCATGCAAATGTGAACTAAAAAGCTGTAACCTTGGGGCCAATTTTGGGATGGCACAGCAGATTGTACAGTGGCAATCTAGAAAAAGTGAACTTTTCTAGGCTAGGGTTCGATTTGTCACCAGTGACCAAAACATCACCACCTGACTGTAGAAATAGCTCTGGCCCCTTGTTTTAAGGGAGAGAGAGGGGCGCAAAAAAAAGATTTTATTAATCAGGACTCTTTTGGATGTAAGCCACAGAAACTCAAACTAACAAATGCAAGACAGGAATTTATTGGCTTATTAACCTGAAAAGTTCAGAAGTAGAGCTGACTTTAGCCACAGCTGGAGCCACGATCTCAAACAGCATCATCAGGATTGTTCTCGCTGCCTCCATCTCCTGCTCTGCTTATTTCCATGCTGCTTTTGTTCTCAGACAGGCTTTCCCCACACAGCAGCCAAGATGCCGCTTGCAGCTCTAGGCTTACCTCCCACCAAGTTAGAAAATGCACTGGAAAAAACATGTCTTTTTCTTTCATAGATTATTCATTCTGTGGAAATAAATGAAGACCACCAAATGAGGACAGAGGCTGTTTATTCAGAGTTTGCTACAGCAAGAGCTGTAGCTTTTGGTAGAGACTGAAAGGCAGACAGAGGAATGGGAAAGCTTTATAGTAGAAAAAAGGAAAAATGTCAGGTAGCTCTGATTGGAGGTTGTTGGCATGGGCAAGCTGAAGGATTAAGCCGGTAGAGACACGGAAAATGGATAAAGAAAATAACACTGACATCAGGGAGACAATTTAGGAAACAGTTACAATAATTCAATTGTGAGATGATAAATAATGGGACTGGGGTGATAGAAACGAAGTGGATAGACATTTCAAAAAGGTGGTTAAGATTTGGTGTGAGATTGAATATATAGAGAGGAAGAAAAGGCAGAGTCACAAGTGATTACTGATAAAGTTCTCTAACCTAAGGAGGAGATTATGTTTGTATCAGAACAGGAAGGAAGAAGCGTCAAATGGAGATTAGGGGTTTTACCTGGGAAGGTTAGTGTATTGGATTGCCAGGGCTGCCATAGCAAAGTATCACAGACTGGATGGCTTAAACAGGAGAAATTTACTCTCTCATAGTTCTGGAGGCTAGAAGTCCAAGATCAAGTTTGGTTCCTTCTGAGGGCTATAAGAAAGAATCTGTTCCATGTCTCTCCGTCAGTTTCTGGTGGTTTCCTGGTAATCTGCAGCATTCCTTGGCTTGTAGAAGAATCACCCTGATCTCTGCTTTCATCTTTACATGGCGTTCTCCCTGAATGTGTGTCTTTGTGTCCAAATTTCCCTTTTTCATAGGGGTACCAGTCATATTGGATTAGAAGCCCCCCCCAATACTCCAGTATGACCTCAACTTAACAAATTACATCTATAACAACCCTATATCCAAATAAGGTCACATTCTGAAGTATTGGGGGTTAGGACTTCAACATATGAATTTTAGAGGGGACAAAATTAAACCCATAACAGTTAGTAAGAATCAGGTACAGTAAGAGTCAAACACTAGGATTCACAAGACACAGTATGAATTCAATACCAGCTTCAGTCAGAAACATAGAATTCAAAATCTGGGGAAACCTAGTATCTATTTAAAATGAAGAGGTTGAAATAGATGATCTGTACCATCCCTTTCTAGCTTTCCTATTCAATCATTCCTTAAAGAACAAGGAAAAAACCAGGACAGAAAGCCAGATCAGAATAAGGTGGCCAAGCCAAAAAATAGGGAATACAATAGACTAGACTCAGAGAAGGGATATCTTCATGGCAACAGGAGGGACTGGGACCTTAGGCACCAAGCTGCAGCTAGTCAACTCTCCTTCACCTGACTGTGGCTTATTGGATATGGAGAATGTTTAGAATTTTTTGGTTGCACAGTTTCCATTTCTCCATCATAATAACACCCCGGTTTTCTTTTTAAAAGTTCCCTCTCCTCAACTCATGTAGTTTATCCTGAGACATTGGCTACTGAGTGACAGTCACAAGGTTGACAGCATGGGTTAGAGGCCACTCATACATGCAATGACAGCAGGGGCAGCAGGGCCGGCAGCAGTGGCAGTGACCTGAGCAGGCTGTTCCTGCTGCTAGAGTACACATTTCTGACTCCTAGACTGCAGAGTTGCCCAGACTCCTGTCCATCCCAGGGGAGTTCCAGCCTCCTGCCAATTCAATGACTCCTAATGTCCTTCTGATAAATTTCCCTTCACTTTTAGTTAGCCAGAGTTGGATTCTATTACTTGCAATCTAGAACTTCAACCAACGCATCAGCAAAGAGACTCCCAAATGCTGCTTCAGGGAACTGGAAAAAAGGAAGCCAGACAGGGCTTGCTTAACACTCTGGTGGAAGATTCCTCATTATTCATACTCTTCATATACTCTGCTATACCAGTCTTCAATATTTTAAAAAGAAAATTGTTAAAGAGATTATATTAGTTGGGATTTTGCTTGGCTGAATATAAGAGAAAAACCCAAAATAATAGTGTCTTAAACAAAATTGAGGTTTATTTTTTTCTCATAGACAAGAAATCTGAAACCACGCAGTCCAGAGCTGGTATGGCAACTCTACTTTGCCATCAGGACCCCAAGCTTCTGTCTTTCTGCTTGACAATCCTAGCTCTTGAGTTCCATCCTCAAGGTCAGCTCATGGCCAAAAACGGTGCCTGGAACTCTAGTTAGACAAACCAAGTTGGGGAAAGCAAGATGAAAAGCAGAAGGGCGAAAAAAAATGTTGCTTACAGCTGAGTCAGCTCCTGTGAAGCAGCCCTCCCACACAACACTTCTGCTTACATCTGGCCTGAACTCAGTCACATGGCCATATCTATATACAAAGAAGGTAGAGAAATACTGTCTTTTGTTCTAGACAGCAGTATGCTTAGCTGAAATTCAGAGTTCTATAACTGAGGAGGAAAAGGACAGTAGTTGTTGGGTAAGCAACTGGCAGTCTCCACCACAAAATCTTTTCCTTCTCAGCAATGACAAGCTGATTGAATGTCTATTGTATACTATGCAGGGCATTTCAGGTGTTTTGTACTTGTACCAGAAGAGCTGGTTAAGGAGTGTATCAGCTAGAATGCAGCTGCAGGTAACAGAAGACCCAACTCAAACAATGAGGAAATATGCCATCTCATAGAATCAAAAATCCAGAAGTCAACCAGCTCCATAGTTAGTCATTTCAGCGACTCTATAATGTCAGAAGGGCCCAGGTTCTTTCTTTTTCTCCAGTTTTCCATGCTCAGTGTGCTGGTTTTATTCTCCAAAAGCTCCCTTCATGGTCAAAAGATGGCTACAGCAGTTCTGCCTTCAGCTAGAAAAAGACGAGGCATTCTTTTAGGAACAAGGAAACAGCTTAGTCATGCAGCTGCATTCAGCTCATGTGTTGGCTGGAGGGTCTAAGGTGGCCTTGACTATATATCTGGGGTGGTGGCAGGGATGGTTGAAAGGGTGGGACTTCTCTCTGTCATCATTCAGTACTCTAGCCTGAGCTTTTTTACATGGCAGCTGGGTTCCAAGAGGGCAAGTGCTTACCAGGCCTCTACTTGCCTCATGCTTGCTAACATCCCATTGGCCAAAGCAAGTCACTGTGGGAGGGAACTACACGGGGCTTGAATACCAGGAGGCTTGGTTCCTTGCAGGTCATCAGTGTAACATTCTTCTACAGAGTAATATGTTGGGCCCTTTGGGAGTAGGGAGAGTTTATCTTCAAGAGCTTATAATATGGTCAGGGACATGAGTCACAAACTCTTGGAAAGTTAAATAGCAACACAAGATTTAAATATTTAAATAACATTTTTAAGACTGTGTAAGTCTGAAGGCAGGCACAGAGAAGGGTTTCAACCTGGGAAGGCTAGTTGGATTTTTCCCAGGAGGTCTCATATGGTGGCAAATGTTCCATGCCTCAGGGTCAGGCCTTTAGCTTTCATCTTCAATATGTTTAGTGGCCCAGTATTGACTAATTTCTAGAGAGATGCTTCAGTCTGACTAAGCATACATGCCACCAAGGAGAGTATACCAGGATGCCAGTGAAATTGGAGAATAGAATATAATGTCAGGCAGACCAGATGTAAAGATTGACCTGGAAAACCCATTGCCTCAGTGAGCAAGTTCACATGTAGCTAAAGTTGCCTGATGAACATGGAATCAGAATAAGGCTGCTTGGATATAAACCTCGAATTATTAAGGGGCTCTGACAGCCCGTTACATTGATTCTCATTCATTGATTCATATGTATATTTTAAATGTATTAGGAAGTATTTAAGACAAAAAGCTAGAAAAAATAATACGTGTGAAATGAAACATGACCAATATAATTGAAGACCCCTCAATATCCTCTAGGGATTGAATCTCTTTCCTCCCTTACAGAATTATTCATCTTTCTGAATTTGTTGTCAAACACTCCCATGCATATCCCATGCATAAGTAGTAAAGCATATTGCCTTCATTCGACCAATATTGAAACACCAGTTAGGTGCCACGTACAATGGATCTTGTAATGATTAAGCAAGACAGACAGTCCTTGAGACATGGAGTTGCAGAGAAAATCACCCAAATAACCACAAACGTGCTTAAGTGCTACAAAGCAAAAGCACAGACAGCTATGAGTGTAGCCACTGAGGGAACTGCCTTGTCTGGGGTTAACCTGACCAGGTTTGGGGCAGGTACACAGGCCTGCCAGGCACCCTGGCCATTCACATTGTCTTAACAAGACACCCTCTACCTTGAATAGCTCTGGGATGGCTGCTTTGCCAACCTCTTCTCCACCTCCTTCCCCAAGTAGTTTCACTCCTCCTTGGCAGAGAGAAAAAGCCTGTCTTGAACACCACAATCCCAATTCAGTTCCCGAGTACTGCCGAGCGAGTCAGCTCCTTCATTTCCCAATCAAAGAACTGGTCTGTGTAGTGATTCCAGTAGGTAGAGGAGGTAAAGCCCCGTGAGTCTGCTTACACTGACTTATTTACTCTAAGCAGGAGCCACATTGAGGGAAACAACAGGCCTGCAGTACCCCCATAAATTCTCAGACATACATGTCTAGAATTACATATGTATACAAAAGCAAAAGCCTCTCGTTTTGACTCCACCTTCCTTCTACCCAGTACCAATCTGAACCACCCCCAGATCAGGGGTGTGTGTGTGTGTGCATGTGCGTGCTCCTGTGTGTGTCTTTAGGCTTGGCCCTTTGGCACAGTCCTTCCTCGGAGATAACCCTAATGTTAGTTGTTTTTCCTCCAAGTATGTGCAAACTATTCTTTGCCTCTGTGATCAAAATGATGTAAATACCAGAACTTTCCTTCCCATTATTATAATATCTTAGAGACACCAGTTGGTGTTTAACTGACCTATCAGTGTTTTCACTGTCCTATCAATGTTTTCACTGTCTTTGTCCTTATGTTCTGATTTTCGGTGCCAGCTTGGTTTTCATTATTAAGTCTATATATTTCTAAAGTACAGTTCACTTTAACATAATTATATACTTTATGGTCAGTTCTCCTCCTTTCAATTCTATTTCTTAGCAGGACGTTGCCAACTTTCCTCTCTGACTCTCCACTCAGCTCCGTATATAATAAACACCCCCATATCTGTCCAGGGAACACAGAGGAATCTATTTAAAAACATGAACCTGGGGTGGGCCCGTGGCTAAGTGGTTAAGGTTCCACGTGCTCCACTTCCACAGCCCAGGTTTGCATATTTGGATCCCGGGTGTGAACATACTCCACTCATCAGCCATGCTGTGGAGGTACCCCACATACAAAGTAGAGAAAGATTGGCACAGATGTTAGCTCAGGGCTAATCTTCCTCAAGCAAAAAAAGAGGAGGATTGGCAAGGAATGTTAGCTCAGGGCAGATCTTCCTCACACACACACATGAACCCACCACTCTTGCTCAGCTAGTAAGGAGTTTGGTCTCAATTTTAGCATATACCTACTCCCTCCCCTCCAACCTATAAGGGCTTTTTCCTCTTTATGTTTGTCAAAAGTAAACCCAATCACCTGTTCTTCAGGAAGGAAAGACTTGTCTGTATTCCCCAGCAAAGACAAGCCCTGCTGCAGTTCAGCAGACTGGCAGGGCCTCCCAACCACCAGCAGTCATAGGCACACAGCCCTGGCAGGTCTGCTCTTTAACTCTTGAACACTCCTCAACCCCCAGAAGGAGAGCTCAGAGACTGGGGCCCAGCAGGTGACATGGCAGATGGTCCTTGGCCACAGTGACCCAGTACTTTGCTTGGGACAGTTTTATGGCTTCTCTAGAACTGAAATATTACCACTGAAATGGCCTTGGCCACAGCCTTTGGCCGGTCCAAGCCTGTGATAGTTGTTTTTCTACTGCTAGCAAGCAATGAGGAGCCAGTAATGTCAGCTGCATCTGGACTTCAACTGCTGAAAACCCTGGGATTGGCTGCAAACTTTGCGACAGTGGGCATGAGTGGGGGTGGGGGGGGCGGTGAGAGTGCGGGGGTGCGGAGTAATGGAGAATTTGGGGAACCAGGAATCTAAAAAAAAAAATTACATCCCTGTGCCTTATAATCTACTGGAATATCTCTGAATTTTCTCTTTGGACTGAGAACCAGTTACCTCATATGTGGCTAGGTCCCCACTGACAGTTTCTGTCCTCAACTGGCATGCATCTGGAAGTGGAACTGAGTACTCCACGGCATCCTAATGGCACCTCCATTAAACAAACACCCTCTGCTAAGCACTAGTGAGCATTGCTGATTTTACTGAAGGTAAAATCCTTACCTTATTGCCTCCTCCCCCACATTACCTCCTCCCCCATATCCCCAATGCAAAGCTTTTTGACTTACCTGGCTTCTCAGATTTTGCACTCCCATACCCATCATTTAACACTGACTTTAAATGCGTTTATATTCAACAAACCTAAGAGCCTTCAGCTACTACGATCCGTTGACTTAGAAAGCTGCTAAAGAATTATAATGATTTTTTTCTGTCACCAAAAATGGTTTTCTTGTCCTGCCCTAATTAGAAGGGTCCATTTGCTGAGGCAAAGGGTAGGGTGGATTTATTATCCTACACATTCCAAAAAATAAGTGCCAAGCATTTGTGTGTGTGATTGTAGTATTTGTCACACCTTGTTAATTATAACCCCCTCTTCTCATTTAGAGTCTTTAAGATGCATTAACACTGTTAATCTCTAGGACTGTGAGTCTTTCGCTCTCTAATTCTATTTCACCCCTAGTGAGCTGACTGTATAGTCTGAACTCTTCTTCCTCAGCTTGCTTGTGAGCTGTGTGTTGAGGGGAGGAACTGAACAGCTGCCCTCATTATCTCAAAAGAGATCAGAAAAAATATCATTTTCATTTGGTTAATCAAGTGATTAATGCCTCTAAGTGCCAGAGTACAGGAAATCACTTCCCTAAGGTTCCAAGGTGGGGAGGAGGCACAAGTAGACCCTGAGTTTCCCATTTGCATGCACTGAGGGAGATTAACAAAAATCACAGAAATTGGCAAAAAACAAACAAAAAAAAAGTCAAGAAGAGAGATTTGCTGAAGCAGGAGGGTGGTAAGAGGTTGGGGCCAGAATTTGGAAGGCCTTACATGTCAGACTATGGAGCTAAAGTTGGGTCTTTAGGTCATGGGGAGCCATAGAAAGTTTTTAAGCAAGAAACTTACACACAATAGCAAAATTGAAAAATGCTTAGTGAGGGTGGTATTCCATTCTTCTATGTCTCTCTAATACAGAAGTCACTAACACACATGTTCAATCAGAGTCAACAACTAACACCTCTGGGCCTAAATTTCTGCCTGGCAACAACTGGCTGGACAGTGAGGCACCCACTTTAGATGGAGCCTGGCTCTCAAGTCCGTCAGGTCCTACCTGGTCTGTGTTCACCTCTTTACATTAGCGCTCTTCAAATATCCCCCCACTAAGAAAATTCTGAGAACATATTTTAGGTTCTGGATGTACCACAGTTTATCCATTCACCCACTGAACGACTTCTTGGTTGCTTCCAGGTTTTGGCAATTATGAACAAAACTGCTATAAACATCTTTGTGCAGGTTTTTGTGTGGACATAAGTTGTCAAATTTTTTGGTAAATACTAAGGAGTATGATTACTGGAGCGCATGGTATGGTTAAGTTTTCAAAAAAAAGGATGAACTTAGCAAAGCATATTTTCATTTTTATCAACAGTCTTGACTGTTACTAATGAAATTCCTAGGTTCTCCGACCTCCCAACTTAATGAACAACTTTCTGTGTTTAGAAAAAATGTAATAAGCTTCAACCATTTCTGGTAGGAAGACATAGAGATTAGATCAAGAATGAGAAATGCACACTATGGATTCACTTTATAATCAGAAATTTGTCTGCCAGAGGAAGACTAAAAGTTCACTTTTTCTGGAGGGCAGGATTAATCAAATAATGACAGAACTATATAATTACTTACTGTGTAAAGCTTTATGAATACAAAGGAGCTATGAATTGCTAAGACAGGGACCTGATCAGGTAGCAAAATATATTATTTCCCCCTGGGAAAATGTAGGGAGGGTTTCAGTGGACCTACCTTACTCTATAAATTATGTATTGCTATATAGAGAGGCTCAGATTTAATTACTTGGCACATATGATAAGTAGACAAACCAGTCGCAATAACTCCCTCAGTGCCTACACAGTCTAAATCACAGTAGGAGCTTAACTGTTGGCCAACTCCTACCAGATTCATCCTTGATTCTTCCTTCTTTCCTATCCCACCCATCAGCAAATCATTAGCTCAATTTTCAATCAGACTTTTTCTCCCTTACTGGTTGCTATTAACCTGCACCAAGCTCCATCATCTCTTACCTGGATCACTGCACTAGCCTCCTAATTAATATGCCTGCTTCTGCCCTAGCTCACTATTCTCAATTTTGTCACTCTGCTTAAAACCTTCTAGAGATTTCCAATTTACTGAAAGGAAAAGATAAAGTCCTTACGGTGGCCTACAAGCCCTTCTTATTTCTGGCCTTCTCTGACCTTTCCTCCTACCTCTACTCCACCCACATTCTGCCGGGGGTTCTTTGCACTTGCTCTTTCCTCGTGTCAGCAAGGCTAGCTCCTTCGCTTTCAGGCTCTGCTTAAATGTCACTTGACCAGGAAGGCTTTCCCGGGACACCCTATGTAACACTCTGTCACCGGCATACTCCCCCCTACCAGGCATACGTACACTCTCTATCCCTTTCCTCAGCTTTATTTTTCTTTCTTTTCATCTTAGTTGGCAACTGCCTGACAAACAATAATTATCGTCTATCTCCCCCGCTACAGTGTAAACTCCGTGAGTACAGGAACTCGTTTGTTCACTGCTGTACCCCAGTTCCTAGCACACTGCTCAGTCCATCAGGCAGTCAACACGTGTCCCATGAATCTGACTGCCCATCTGAGTCTACGGCCCAAGAGACATCTGACCGGCCTGTCATGAAGCTCTGCTCCTTATGCTACTTTCGTAAAAATTTGGGAAACAGAACAGCGTAGGAGACACCACACGCAGCCCCCACGAGGGCCCGCCGATGTCCCCTCCGATCCGTCTGTAGAAACAGAGATGTGGGACGAGCAGCTCGCGAGCCTCCCAGCGCAGCTGCGGGGAAGGCCGCGCGGGAGAGGGAGGCGGCTCCCAAGGAAGCGCGAGGTCGCGGCCTCGAGGGGTTAAAGCATGGCCCTAGGCCGCCACCTTTTGTGGGTCTCAAGGCCACCGCCCTGACACCTTTCCGTCTCGGGCGAGCCGAAGGCCTCCACGGGCTAATGGCGGCCGAAGGCCCGCGGCGGCCACCGTAAGAGGGGCTCCGCCCACATCCCGGCTCTTTGTTAGCCGACTGTGCTTGGCTGGGGCCGGCTCAACGTTCTGTTCAGAAAATGCACGTCCGTGGGAGCCGAGCGGAGCGGAGAGCGCTTTAACCCGGCCGGGAGGTCGTCGCCCGGCCAACTCCCGAAAGAACGGACACGGCGCATCCATCATGGCTGCCGGCGACAGCGCGCCGAGAGGCGACCGAAAGGAAATGGCGCCGGGCGCGCGGCCAGTCTCGGCAGGCCCAGGGCGGCGGGGCCGAAGAGCCGGCAGGGCCACGAAGGAGCGCCAGCCAGGGACCCCAAAGACCCTCTTGGGCTTTCGGCACCTGAAGGCCCTGAAACCTGACGACAGCAATATGGAGGGCAGTTATTGTTTCTGCAAAGAAACTTGCACAAGCATCCCCCGGTTCCGTCCCGCGGTCGGAAGCCGGCAAAATCCTCTATTCTCCAAACAGAATGCGTTACGCACACTGCGCATCTTCGCAATAGTGGGCCGGCTAACGACGCAAAGAATGTTACGTCGCGTCGGAGGCTCTCCCCCCACCCTACGTTCTAGTTCAGGTGGCGCGAGAACTCTACGCCAGATCCGTACTTTGTTTTCCTTCTACCTACTGCAAAGTGCGGCCATCTCCGCAACTGACGTAAAATGCTTCCAAGAATACCCCTAGTACTCCGCGAAGCTCTTGGGCTATTCGAGACGCTGTTTACGTATCGCCTCCGACGTACGTAGCGTTAAGCTGGAGCAGGCTCAGCGCCGGCCGCCATTTTGTGCAGCCGCTGGGAAGGAAGGAGACGCCTAAACCGCGGCACTGCCGGGTTTGAGCGTAGCCAAACCTATCCACTGTTTTTATAACCCCGATTCTCTGTGTTTTGCTCCCGTCTCCGACGAGAGAGGCGGCGACGGTGGCGTCTGCGACGGGAGACAGCGCGTCGGAGCGAGAGAGCGCCGCGCCTGCCGCCGCCCCAACAGCGGAGGCGCCGCCGCCATCGGTCGTCACCAGACCGGAGCCGCAGGCCCTCCCGAGCCCGGCCATCCGTGCGCCGCTCCCAGATCTCTATCCATTTGGGACCATGCGCGGAGGCGGCTTTGGGGACCGGGACCGGGATCGTGACCGTGGAGGGTAAGGGGGGAGGAGAGGAGAGATCGCGTGGGGCGCGGGGGGGCTGCTTCCTGCGGAGCCGGCGCCGCTCCCGACTCCGCGCCGTGCCGGCGGCCTCGGGTGGGCCTGGCCCGGCTCGCTGATGACCTGGCGGGGCGGCGGCCTGGCGGCGCCCCAGCCGCTCCTTGCGGACGGCCGTCGTGGCGCGGAGGGGGCTGGCCGCGGCGGCCCGGCCGGCGCGGGCGTCACCTGATCCCCAGGCCTCCGCGCTCGGCCTGGAAGCGGGGGCTGTCGCTGCGGCTCCGGGGGGGGAGGAGGAGGAGGGCTCCGAGGTCGGCCCGGGGAAATCTGCTCGCGAAATGGCCTCCCCAGTGTGAGCCGTCGCCCGCGGTAACTGTTCCCGGAGCTGGAGGCTCAAAGGCCGACTTGTAGTGTTAAAAATGTTCCTATCACTTTTAGTCGCCTTCTAACTAAACCGGAGGAAGCACAAAGAAACGAAATTATTTGCCATCAAATGGTCGTGTGTGGGGAGGGAGGGTTTTTTTGTTTTGTTTTTTTATTACTCCAGTCTTTTTTTTTCCCTCTAGTTGGACTGGAGCATTAGTTTTGCAGCCTAACCGGAAAGTTTTTGATTTAGTAGAACTGGTAGCTGGGTTGGACGTTAACAGGATTAAAACTGAAGTTCTCCCAGATGCTAAGATTCAAATCTTAATGTCGGTTAGACGAAAAAGTTGCTTAAGAGATCCATGTCGATTTATGCTGTTACTTTTTTGTAATAAAAGTTGTATCTCTGGATAAAAAAATAATGTGACGTCACTGATTAATGTATATATCTCTCTGACCATGGGCAGGATCCTGAACCTTTGCGAGCCTGTTTTCTCATCTGAAGATGGGGATAATAATTGCCTTTATTTTGCATTGTTCTGGGGAACTGGGATACTGTGTATAATTGTCTTTCTGTAGTAGATGTTCTTTAGTATTTTTTCAAAACATTTTGGCCTTTTGTGGTTGGAATACGCAAGTACCAGACCTTGTAGTCACAAGCACCTCACTTATCACTTATTTTACAAAATAAAAAGGATTATTTGATTTGTACCTTATCAGGAAGGAAAATATTTGATCTTAGTGTTAAATTTGGAGGGTGAGAAGTGGAATGTTTGCTTAGTGTTTCACAGTATAGCTAAATTTGGAAGTGAATTTTGATACAACAGCTTAGGAAAAAGAACATTACCTAGTGGAGAATACAGTACAGCAGTGAAAAAGGAAAACCTTGCATCACCTTGGATGACTCACAAACATAGTATTAAGCAAAAAAGCAAATTGTGGCAGAAGGATAACATGTATAAGAATACCTACAAATATGGTGAGACTATGAAAAGCAAGGGAATGGTTAAAATTCGAGATAGTTGTGGGGGTTGTAAACTTGAAGCAGGCACATGGAGGTTACTAAGGTGATGGTAATGTTCTCTTTGTTTAACCGTAGGTGTTTGGTTTAATATTTCTTTTCACCATACATATGCTTTAGTAATAAAAATAAATTTGAACAGAGGAAAAAGTGAATTACTGATCCATACTTAGTTTGTCCCATCTTGATTCTCTGAGTATCAGGTGACATTAAAAAAAAAACTTTAAAAATTATTCGTTTGAAACAAAAGGGCACTCGTAAAGTCCGTGCTCTACCTGTCTTTATCATGAAACTTCCTTTATGGTTTGCCTTGCTATTGTTTCCTTCTTAACTGAATGTTTTCAAGTGAAGTGGATTATTATTTTGCAAAGGGAATGGGTGAGATTACTATATGTACATTTACAGTCCAAAAATGGTGTGCATTGTACATTTTAGCTAGTATGATTTGGCATGCTATTTTGCATGCGTAAATCTTCCAAGTTGCATTTTACTTTATTGAAATATAATTGACATGTAGCACGTTAGTTTCAGGTGTATAATGTTGTGATTGAGTGTTGGTAGACATTGAGAATTGATCGCCACAGTAAGTCTAGTTACCATACAAAGTTATAAAAAAAATTTTTTATTGTGAAGAGAACTTTAAGATTTACTCTCAGCTCTTTCGAATATACAATATTATTGACTGTGGTCACCATGCTGTACGTTACATCCTCGTGGCTTATTTCAAAGCTGCATTTATTGCAGTCAAATTAAACTGTATTAATTGTTGATGAAAACATTTCGTGAACAGCATAGTGTGCCAGGGCTTAAGGTATGTGCATCTTTAAAGGATGGCACAGATGTGCTCAAAAACCATACAAGAGTGAAAGCCTCTCAAATATTGAAGTCAGCATTAATTATGAAGATAGAAGACAGCATGTTTATAAAGAGCCCCATGTTTCAAATTAAATCTTTATAAAGTAGGGTAGTATGTCTTGGACAGTTAGCCAAGACAAGAGAGAGAAACGAAGAACGTCTTTTTTTCTTTTAAGTAAAGGTAATGAATAAGCCTTAAAAGGAACCTTACTTTCAAAAGTTTAATTTTAAAAGTTTAATTTGTTTAAGGTCTGGGGTGTTTGGAGTGCAGCAGCAAGAGCATTGAAATGGCACCTTCTAGGAACCACGTAAATGTATATAGACTAGGCTGCCAATCTCTAGAAATTGGTCTGGTCCTTTTTATCTTATCTCTGATAAATGTATTGCTATGCAATATGCTTTTCCTGTTTTGAGTCCTCATTTGTCTTACCAATTCAGCAGTATAGAAATAGAATCCGAGTTCTGCCTATTGAATGTTAGTACTCACTGGTCCCAAGAAAATTTCCTGCCGCGAGTCTTTGTTTGTATTTAAAGAAATGCCTAGCTGGGTCTTTAAGCCAAAAAGTTTAGGAATACTTGGAATGCCAGGAAATTGAGGCCCTTTAAAGTAGTTAGTACAGGTACTGCCTGTCGATTATCAAGTAGAGCCATCTGCCACATGATGTTATGAGTGGGTTAGAGTGGAAGAGGAAAATTAAATTCGGTATAGTGTTTTCAAGGCTAAGGAAAAGGTTTGAAAATGTGCTGTATACTATTTGTACCCCAGACAAAGCCCTACACTTTAGTAGGTTGCAATACGGAAAAGAAGACTATCTTAGTGTTAGGATTCTTCTAGAAAAAGTAGAACATTTCAGGTCCAGCTAGTGGCCATATTTGTATTCCAATTGAACTTGTCTGTTGTGAAAGATAAAGCAAAAAGATTCATTTTAAATCTGTTCGAGTTTTTAAAACTTTAAATAAGACACTGGTTTTTTTGGGTAAATTTATAATTAAATTAATAGCACTATCTGCCTAGGAACAGAGAGAGAACATGAAGGGGAAGACGAAGGGGCAGGACGGGTTGTAAACCTTTCCTCTGGCTCCTCTTCATCAGTGTCAGCTGGAGTTGAAGACTAGCCCACCGGTCTTTTAGGGGTGCTAGTAGTTTTCCTTAGCAGATTAGTGGGCAAAAGGAGTGCTTATCTCAGTAAAAAGGGTAAGGGGTCCAAGAAGTTGTTCCAGGTATAGGGTGACTTGGTTGAAGTGTTTTTCTCCCTGTCCACGACCTTGCATTTAATTCAAGCTTACATTAATGTCTTCCCTTAACTCCATGTCTGAATATTACACAAGAGTAGAGGCTTCTGCTTTATTCAGTTTAGTGTCTCCAGGAGCACTTAAACAGTACCTGGTACGTAGTTGGTACCCAGTAACTTTGTTGAGTGAGTATAATTATGCTAACTTGTACTGAGTGCTTACTGTGCCGGATACTGGTTTAAGCCCTTTACACGTACTCATTTGATGTTCACAGCAACCTCTGATGTAGGTGGTAGTAGTAGTCGTCCTTTACACAAGAAACTGAGATACAGAGAAGTTAAATGATTTCCTCAAATCACACTGTAAGTGACAGAATCAAATTTCATACCTTTTCTGATTCCATAATCTGGTTGTAATCCCCATGATATGTCTCTAAATATGAAAGCTTTTAATTTTTCATCATTGTGACCTGTAGCAATATTGTTGGATAGTAAAGGAAGTTTCATGAATTTCACCTGCCTTCAAATAAGAGTAATATTCTTTTTGCAGAGAGCTGGTAGTATCCTAAGAGTCCTATGTTTTTGCATATTTTTTATGGCATATAAGGTATTTTGCTTTACAAATACTATAAACTTTACATTTGACGTTTCTAGGTTTGGGGCAAGAGGTGGTGGCGGCCTTCCCCCGAAGAAATTTGGTAATCCTGGGGAGCGTTTACGTAAAAAGAAGTGGGATTTGAGTGAGCTCCCCAAATTTGAGAAGAACTTTTATGTGGAACATCCAGAAGTGGCAAGGCTCACTCCAGTAAGTTCTTGCGGCAGGCGGGGGTGGGTATTTGTTTAACTTTTTTTCATACACAGAGTGAACCAGGTAGACCTATTAGCCAGAGTTTACTCAGATACTGCTGTTGCTGGTATATTTTACTCTGGTGCGGTGGTGCTTTCCTTAGATTCTTATTAAGACTCCTGGTGCTCATAAGAGGAACCACTTTAAATTTGTACCTAATGTATTGCTTCGTCCTCATTTGTTAGGCTTCCAACCAGTTTGTCATATATGATTTTATCTGTATTACATCTATGAAGTAAGTTAAATGGATTTAAAATGTTGCCGTTATTGACTCCTTTTGTTGTTTTTAACCTCATTATGATGGTTTTGGACTCTACCCTTGAAATGATTGCTTGTTCAGAAGAAAGTCTAACGGAAAGAGCGCCTGGTCCTAAGTTCTACATTTTCTCCCTCTTCCTAGTTCTGACCTCAGGCAAATTACTTACTATTTCTGGGTCTCTGTTTTCTTATGTGGAAAATGGAACTCTTATCACCTACTTCATTGACTCACAAAGCTGGGAGGATCCTCACACGTATTTTCCATTGTAATCATGGATTGGATATGGTAGTAGTTCCACTGAATTGGACCATAAAGTTTTGTGTGTTTAGAATAACTTGCTTACTAATTTGTCTTACTTGGTTTTCTTCTGTAGTATGAGGTTGATGAACTGCGTCGAAAGAAAGAGATTACAGTGAGAGGGGGAGATGTTTGTCCTAAACCTGTGTTTGCTTTCCATCATGCTAACTTCCCACGTAAGTGTTCTTCCATCCAGGATCATGACTGTTAATTTTGATTGAGTGGTAAACATGGGTAATAGGCTATTTAAATAAAGGTTTTGACCCAGGCTTAGGATTTTGTTGAAAAGACAAGTAGAGAAACCTTTCACAAAGGTAATAATTTATTTTATGTAATTGTTTTTTCTTAAAACCTACTCAAGGCTAGAAATAAATGTTATGTTGTTGTATACTTTTTTTTTATGCTCACCTTTCTGATTTAGAACTTTTTTAGAGAGTTTTCATGTTCTCCTGGGGGTTTTGCCTTTCCTTTTACAAAAGAGCACAATGAAATTGTCTTTTAGCTGCATATAGTTTGAATTTGGCAAACAATAAGTACCATATGCCCACTCTGTGTTAGATACTTTAGGGGGGTAGTTTTTCAAGTTTTTGAGGGGAACGGTAGATGGTTTTGGCAGCAGCCCTCTGAGAGAGAGGGAGTAGTCAGCGGGTCAGAGAGGGTAACTAAAGAAAAAAACAACACTTCTCGTGAAGAAATGTAAAGATGGATAAATCTTGCCTTCGATAAGCTTAGTTTTTTGAAATTCTTTTAAAAAAAAAGAATTTGGCTGTTTCCTTAGTTTTACTTAAAAGCAGTAACACCTCTTCCCTTACAGAGTACGTAATGGATGTGTTGATGGATCAGCACTTTACAGAACCAACTCCGATTCAGTGCCAGGGGTTTCCCTTGGCTCTTAGTGGTCGAGATATGGTGGGCATTGCTCAGACTGGCTCTGGGAAGACATTGGCGGTACGTTACCAACAAGGGAAGATTTTTAACATTGTGTTAACTTATGTTGCTATTCTAATTATCCCGTATGTTCTCAATTCTTCATAAAATTCTAATTCAGATAGTGTAGGTAACGTCAGCTTTTTTAGCTATATGAAATATGTGGAAGCATTTTATGTTCCAATTTACATTGCACATTTGTGTAACAGTTGTGAGTTGTTTTCACTTTCTTCTTTAGGCATTATAAATTCCTGTGATAATTTAGAACTATTAAAATAATAGCTTAGTTTTGGTATAAAGACTGTCATTCTTTTTTCCCTCCAGTATTTGCTGCCTGCTATCGTTCATATTAACCACCAGCCATACTTGGAAAGGGGAGATGGCCCAATTGTAAGTGTATTTTAGTTTGTTTTATAATTCTAAGAACAGCTACAATTTAATGATTTACTGTGTTTCAGGCACTGTGCTTTATGCATGTTTTCAGATTTCATTCTCAGGCCCTCCTTTCATATCTGGAAGTGCTATTAATCCCCCATCTTACTGATAAATCTTAGACGTGGTGCAGTTAAATGACTTGCCCAAGGTCATACAGCTATTAAATGGCTGAGCTTGAATTTGAAACACGCTTAATCACTGCATACTGTACCTTCATATTTGGGCATTTACTGTGCAGTGAATCCAAGTGTAGTTTTTAATTGCTTGGTGATGCTGTGAGGAACACAGAAGAGATAGGAAGTTGAGGTCCTTCCCCTGTGGGTCTAAGTCAGGTTCAGGGTGTGTATTGTTTGTGGTTGAGTAATACTTATATAAATATTTATATAGAGCTGTCCCAATTACGTGGTTGGATTATTTTCACTTAGGCTGTTTCCTGTAAGATTTGAGTAGTGGTCTTCAAACATTTTTAATGTACATTCTTACCTGTTTTTTAAAAATTGAGCTTGCACTTCCTATGTGTACTTAAAAACATGTACATTATTACTCTGTGTCTAAAATAATCACAAAAAGAAATAATATATTTGCATTATGTAATACATTCTATCTGGCTAATAAAGTTAGCTTTATTATCATTAGCTAATATCTAATGGATTAGTACACAGAGCAAAATTCATTCTTAATAGTGTATGTGATACCTGTTTCAGAGTGTCTCCATTTTGTATTGTTTTGGCCAGCTGCTTCTCAGATTGTATATGAGTCATTGTTTTTGCCTAATGTGGCTGGCTAAGAGCTTAAACCAGAAGTCAGGAAAGTGTCAGCTCTGTTCTTTCCTTATTCACCTGTTTCTTACTAATAGTTAATCCATGGTTTTGTTGCAGGAATATTTTAGAGCCACTTGTTCATTTTGTGAGAGCGTTTAGTTAAAACTGGATGATACAATCTGTAAATCCACTTATATAGCACACATGAACTGTAATGAATCATGTGTCAAAAGTAAACCATCATTCCACATGCTAAATATTATTTTCTCAGAATTTTTTACCACACTCCAGTGTACTGTCTACACCCCTACCTTTCCAACCACTCTTCCACCTCCCCGTCACATACTTTGAAAGTATGTACCAGATTAGACAGTAGAGCACTTTTGTACTTTTTTTAAAATTTGGGATAAATGTCTCAAGTGTGTGTTTGTTTCAGTGTCTAGTTCTGGCTCCTACCAGAGAGCTTGCCCAGCAAGTACAGCAGGTGGCTGATGACTATGGCAAGTGCTCTAGATTGAAGAGTACTTGCATTTATGGAGGTGCTCCTAAAGGTCCCCAGATTCGAGACTTGGAGAGAGGTAATTTTTTTTAAACTTCAGCATATGAGAATTACTAGTTTATCTCATTTTACCAATTTCTATGGATGAAATTGAAGAGGAAAACAGTAGGTTCTTGTGAAAAAAATTCAGTTTTTTCAGCTTCTTAGAAATTCTCAGGTATGGTTAAAATGCTATTTTGGGAAAGTCAACATGGCTAGAGAGTTAAACTTTTTGGAGATTTGATGATTATACCTGTATTCTCCATAAATCATGCTTTTCCAGGTACTGTGTTAAAGTTTAGCTAGTGCTCTGCCACCAGAGCTGTGCTGCTTAGTTTCCTGAGGCTTGGACAACGTATGAAGTGTTCTTGGTTGGCTAGATCTTTGGTTTTCTTTTACAGGTGTTGAGATCTGTATAGCTACTCCTGGACGCCTGATAGATTTCCTGGAGTCAGGAAAGACTAATCTGCGCCGATGTACTTACCTTGTACTGGATGAGGCTGACCGAATGCTTGATATGGGCTTTGAACCCCAGATCCGTAAAATTGTTGACCAGATCAGGGTGCGTAGAGCTGATGATACACTATCTTTATGCCCTTTGCCTGTCACAGTTCCTTAGCCTAAAAGAAAGTCTTTCCTTTCCTGATAGCCTGATAGGCAGACATTGATGTGGAGTGCAACCTGGCCAAAAGAAGTAAGACAGCTTGCAGAGGATTTCCTGCGTGATTATACCCAGATCAACGTAGGCAATCTGGAGTTGAGTGCCAACCACAACATCCTCCAGATTGTGGATGTCTGCATGGAAAGTGAAAAAGATCACAAGTATGAGAGATTTCACTGTTTTGATAATGCTGATGAACCTTTCCTAATAATCCTCCAAAATTAAAGTGTTAGAGAAGCCAAGATTTTTTGAGGCCTCAAAACATTAAAAGCATTGCTAGCTTTCCATCCATTCTTTGTATCATTCATCAGAGCATTGTGGTTAAAGGCAAGGATTCTGGATCCTTAGATTTGAATCCCAGCCCTGAAAATTACCAGCTGTATAGAAAGTGATGAGAAAAGAAAGCATTGTAGTGTTAGGGGGTTGATATTGCAGCTCTACATAGCTTCTATATAGTGTATAGGGAGGTCTTCTCTGGGTGACTACATTGTTGTTGGTCTCAGGTTGATCCAACTCATGGAGGAAATAATGGCTGAAAAGGAAAATAAGACAATAATATTTGTAGAGACAAAGAGACGCTGTGATGACCTCACTCGAAGGATGCGCAGAGATGGGTGAGTGTGGCACCGAGGTAATTAATTAGCTTCAGGTTCAGTAGGAATTTCTAAATTGGTATTGCGAATGTCGTGTACTGTTTCAATAATGTTTGTCATATGCTTTGTTCTTTAAATGGACACAGTCATCTAGTCAAGTAGTCTAACATTCACAATTCCATATGATAGCACACCTTTTTTAAGCTTAGTTTTCCCGTTGTTTTTTTTTTTTAAGATTTCTAAAATATTGGTCACTTTTCTTCTGACAGTTGGCCAGCTATGTGTATTCATGGAGATAAGAGTCAACCAGAAAGAGATTGGGTACTTAATGGTGAGTTCAAAGCTGAGCATCGTCCATATTCTGTTTCACAGATTGGTAGACTTTCTGTAAAGGACCACGTAGTAAATGTTTTTGGCTTTGTAGACCAAGTGGTGGTTCACATAACACTATTCACCTCTGCTGTTAGAGCACAAAAATGGCCGTAGACAATATGTACAGAAACGGCCTGCCTGTGTTCTAGTAAAACTCTGTTTGCAAAAACAGGCATTGTGCTAGATTGGATCCTCAGACCAGAGTTTGCCTAGCTCTACCATAGTTAATTGAATATTGGTGGCATTTCTAGAGTCTTTCCCTGTCGTTTAAGGTTAGTCATGCTGGCTCTTTACATTTTTTCACATCTTATATCACTTTTCCTTTATTTAATAAGTTCTTGTCTTTATAAATACATTCACCAGCCCAGAAGCTCCCAAACGCTATGCTTTTGGGATATTTATGGAGGTTGCATCATGTAGGCAATAATCAGTTATTAACGCAATCTCCAGCTTCTCTCCCCTCTTCCGAGGATAGAGAGTGGGGCTGTAACTTCCGAGGTTCTGATTATGGTTCGGTTTTTCTGGTGATCAGCCCCTATCCAGGAACTATCCTGGATCCCACCAAGTGTTGCTTTATTAGAACAAAAGACAGTCCTATTACCCAGGAAATTCTGAGGGATTTAGAAACTGTGTGTCAGGAACCAGGGTCAAAGACTGATTTATTAGAACAAAAGATTCTCCTAGCATCTCTGTTTCAAGGGTTTTAGGAGGTCAGTGCCAGGAACTGGGCGCAGAGACCAATATATAGTTTTCTGTTATTTCACAGGGGGAAAGTATGGTTTCTCCTTTCCACATCTTTTAAATTTGCTCCTCCCACCCCTGTGGTGTGGAGAGACCCACTCCCCCACGTTTAATACTTTTGGTTTAGTTTCATTTGGGAGATAACTTTGGTGTCATAATTTAAAGGGAGAAAATTCTGCCCCGTGTTAGTTTTATTACAAATTGCCACACTGTTTTAATGATATTTCATTATTAGAGTTAACTTTTTGTCTGTTGCCCCAAAAGAAGTAGTATTTCCCTTCAATTTAAAAGAGCTTGACGTGTTCTAACACCATTGCTTGAAATTTTAATGTGGTAGTTGTAAAAAGGCCAAATAGCTGGGAATGTTTATTTAGTCATTTTCTTAGGATGTATCACTTAGCCTTGATTTTGTAACTTGGCTTTCATGGTACCACTCTTGTTTTGCAGAGTTCCGTTCTGGAAAGGCTCCCATCCTCATTGCCACAGATGTAGCCTCCCGTGGGCTAGGTTTGTATAGATAGGTGTCTCTGTCAATGGTATATGTATCTTTTGGTTTAAAGATTTGTCTGTCATTTCAAATTAGAATTATATATACATGTGTTTTAGATAAATATTTAGAAGGGAAGACTACAAAGTGTGAACCCCCTCTCCCCCCACAACTTTTTTTTAGCCTTGGTGTTTTTTTTTTCCTTTTTTTTTTTTTTTTTTTATTCTTTTCAAAGTCTCTTCCTGCTCCTAACAAACAGGCTTTGGTCTGCAGCAAGGCCTAGGCATGACTGTTTCAAAAGTTAGAGGGAGAGGAGACATTCAGTTGAACAGCTCAGCTTCTTCCTGGTTTTATTTTATTTTCTGGCTGGGTAGAATGAGCCCAATTGAACCTAGCTATTAGAGGCTGGTTTCTTTGGTTATTCTTTTCCCTATACCAGTCTATCTATGCTAGATATGTATGGAGGTCCAATTCCATGAATGCTAACACAGTATATTCTTGGGATTTAATGAGTCCATAAATATTATAGCATTCCGCAATTAAGTTTGCGTTGCGCAGTTTTGTTTACTGAAGTAAAATTGGCATGGGCACTTGCTTATCCCCTCCTCCCACCCATACTGATAGCACTGATGTGCTGGCTTCCAATTTAAGGACTTAATTTGAAGCTGATCTTCTTGGAGTTTTTGACCCATTATGATTTAAGATATGTGGAAATATTTTGTGGTACTTTACCCCTTGTTCTGAGTTAAACAGGTCTAACTCAAAACTCTTATATTAAACGATGAGATGATTTCTGTCACAAAAATATCTTTAGATTTTTGGCAGGTATTTAATTTTTTTTGCCCAGTAAGGCAAGAAGTACCATATTCCCTTATAAGACTTAACATAAGGAGGACAAGCATTCAAAATGGAATACAAAAGTAATGAAGGCTTTTCATATGTTGCGCTCATCATTCCCTCCTTCAGAGGTGGTGACCTGCAGCCATGACTGAAAAGTGTCTCTGCCCTCTGAGGTCATGTCTGGATCTGTGCGGTTAGAACTTGGGCCTGTTGGGAGAAGAGGCTGAGGCCTGAAAGCAGTTTACATAAAAGCTTTCAGTGATCGTGGTTTTTAAACAGGCTTGCTATGTGCTGGTAGCTTCTTTGTGCATCTTGCCTAGACAATTAAAAATATTGGTTCCACGTCCCCTACATTTCTAAACCAAATCAATTGGCTACCATTAGAATAACGTAGACTCTTCATCCCACCCCCACTCATCCAAGTGAGGGGAGAGGGAAGGTACCTGAGTCTGTTTCTTGTTACTCGACATCAGTGCTTGTTTTGGGCCCCTTTGTTTGCTGCCTTGTAAAAATCAAAAGGAGGGGGAAAACCCACCAAAATGGCAGAATGCTGACCAAGGTCCTACAAGATCCTGGAAAGTGAAGGCTTCTACCTCATAGACAGGGGTGCAATTTTCAGCTGAGTCACCAGGCCTTTTTTCACTTCCTGTCGAGCGATGGCCTCTTAAATGTTCCCTTCAGGTAAGTTCTTGGATTCCCATAATTTTGTAATAGTCATCCTTAGGAAATCACTATTCCCTTTCCACTGGGATATTTTTAATTTTTCCTTTTTTTGTTTAAACTACACGTTGTTAAAGTAAAAGTATTGAATTTATTTTGTTTTGTTTTTTAACAGAAGCTTTGATATCAGCTGCAGATCACTGTACATGGCCGAGGCAAAATCTACATTGGCCCGAAGCAGCTCTAGATGAGCCTGTTGGCTACTCTCAGTCCCTCCCAGTTAGTGATTGGAGATTCAGGCCATGTCATAGGGCTTGTCAGACAAAGAGTTCTTATGCTAGGCAGCTGGCCTAAACATTAACTTTTCAATTTCTTATCCTGCTACAGCATCTTCACTAAAGGCAGCAAGATAATATTGTGGCAGTGCACAATAACATCAGGGCAGGCTTGACTGGAGAAAAACCAAATCCTGCGCTTGCTCTTATGTGCCCTCAGCCAGCTCTATGTGTGCACACACAGGACACCTTTCTAGTGTGAAGAACTTGCACCATGTCTGTCCCCTATTGAACCCCTCCAGAAATACTCCCAAGTGTTAGTATCTGAACTGTTGACTCCAGTCCCCAGTGCTTTCTGCTAGGAGAGCACACGTCTGTGCATCCACCGCAGTAATTCACCTTGCTCTGCTGCCCATGGCCGTACACAGTGGGATTGACAAAGGAGCATTATCATAGCTCTGAAGATGTGGTCATGGAGCGTAATTTCCCATCCCCCCATCTCATCCATCCTGGCCCTGTAAATTTTTGGTTTTCCTTTGTTGCATCAACGACCCTAGCCGGAGACTCACGCTGCCCCCTGTGATAACTGCCTTCTCGTCTTTCTGGTGTGATTTCAGGACTTTAGGGGTCAGTAAAGACTGAGGAGCCTTTATTGTAATAAGAAACAGACATAATGCCCCTTTCTTCACAGGCCCTTTAACAACAGCTGAATATTTTTTTTAATCATCTCCCCATGCCCCCTGAAATTAATCCAGTCTGGGCAATAGATGCAGTCTGACCCTTTGGATGTAACTTACATTTTTTTATTAATTATTTTTTTCTACAATCACCCCAATTATCCTTGGGGGAGGCGTTGGAGGACCTGAAATTTTTACCCAAACCCAGGTTCTCCGGCGCTTGGCAACCAAATGGGGCTACAGAGAAGCATCTAAGCCAGTTCACAGAGCGAGCGTGTGTGGGGACTTCTCACTGCCACGGACCCTTGATGCATGCTCCCCGCGCTCCAGTGGTCCCGTGTCAGAAGGCGGAGTTTTCGAAAGGAGGCCGCCAAAAATAAAAGGCAAAGAGACGGGATCGGCTGCAGCGGTTTCCCAAAGGAGGAGGGAGTGTGCATCGGTCTGGTAACAAACAGAGAATGTTTTTTAATTATTTATATCACAAAAATCTGTGTTTTATCTAGGATATTTTCTGAATATTCTTTGTAAAATGCAGATTTTTTCCACAAAACATTAGGATTCTTTGTTATATTCTTAAATTTGTTTGTTTAAGTAGGTAAAAATAGACATTTAGCTGAAAGCATTACACTAACATTTACATACTTGAAGCATTAGGAGGTTATTCAGCCCAATTCCCAGCAGTGGACAGAACATTGAACTTGTGTCTCAAGGTTTCATGGTTTTTCCCACACTCTTTGGCTCTTTAATTTCCCAGGTTACGTAGACGATCTTTGTTAATTGAAGCAAGAATCAAGTTGAAGTAACCTTGAGTTGAGCAAAAAACCTCATTTGGCAGAGCTGGGCTTGGTAGTACAGTGAAATTTTAGTGTAATGTGCTCTTGTGGTAATTGAAAGGGGAAAGATGATTTGGGTGTTTCTGCAAAGGAAAATAGGTGTACTTGGCTCTGATCAGTTTTTTAAAATATAAGAGCAAAACTTTTTTTTAATCTAAATATCTTGATTAAGTCTCTTTGAAAACGTAGTCATAAGGTATATGAAGTTTCTTTTTTCATTTTGCTCTGTGACTGGTTTAAAGGTAAGTTTGTTATGTTACTGGTAGATTTTGCCAGGCTTCTCCCAACAGAGTAGAAGTGATTTGGCCTTGTAAGTTAACGGTGGTACCACTTTTTTCTACGTTCCAGTTTTGAAAAGGATAGAACTGGAATTTGCTGCAACTCCTGTCAGTGTATTGGTAAAAATACAGAGGCGGCGGGAGTTTGGATGGTTGAATGGGATTTCCTTAGGATTTTGCAGCTGATTAAGATGCCACTTCCTGTGCATGTCCCAAGAATCGTTAATCCTCTTTTACTCTGTTGGGATGAGTCTTTTTTTGTTCCTATGCAGAGTGGTCACTAACTTAGTCTTCTCTCCTCTTGCTGTCATCTGCATTCGTGCTTCCCACCTGTTGTTGGCATGTCCTTTACCTTCTCTTTCCCTGCCACATCAACCTACACACTGACTCATCATTGGCTTTGAAGATGTGGAAGATGTCAAGTTTGTGATCAACTATGACTATCCAAACAGCTCAGAGGACTATGTGCATCGTATTGGCCGAACAGCCCGTAGCACCAATAAGGGCACCGCGTACACCTTCTTCACCCCAGGAAATCTAAAGCAGGCCAGAGAGTTGATCAAGGTGCTGGAAGAGGCTAATCAGGCTATCAATCCTAAACTGATGCAGCTGGTGGACCACAGAGGCGGCGGCGGCGGAGGGGGTAAGGGTAAGTCCTGGAGTTCTCCAGGTACTGCCAAGGTATCTTTTTTCATCATTGTGTCTTGTTTTTTAATTCCTGTGAAACCTTTAAGTATGTTGCTTGCTAATAAAGGACAGTGCCTAGTAGGTTTTAGTAATCTCTCCTGAGTAAGACAGTGTGAAGTTTGGGGGCAGTGCGGTCAGGATTGTCCTACTTTTGCAGCAGAGTATTTGTGTAGATAACAATGTAAAACTGACCTTTGTATTTTGAAGTATATGGTGTGTATTCAGAATTGAGCTGAATTATGGTTGCTTTTAATGCCTTTGAAAGCCTCAGTAGTGTGATTTAATCTGAAAATTGGACAGTTGCAAAATATACTAGAACCTGGGCTTCCTGACGACCCAGTTTGGTATTATATTTTCCTCAGCCTATTGCGTGTTGAAGCTCTGCATCAGGATCACCTAAGAGGTTTTTTAAAATACAGCTTTGTTTTTTTTTTAAGTGGCTTTGGAATTGAGCTAGGAATCTGAGCCTTTTTTCCTAGAGCTTGTGAGATGATTCTGGTGCAGTTAGGTTTACAAAGCAACATTTGAGAGCCACTGTGCGCTAAGAGAGGGTCCCGTCATGGTGATATTAGCTGCTTGTCTTTTTTTTTTTTTTTTTTTTTTAACCTAAGGTAAGTCACCTAAACCTCTTTATCATTGTTCCTACATTTTAAAGATTGTGTTTCTTGGTAATCCTCAAATAAAGAAAGGACTGAAATGGTGGGAAGTTGGGTATCTTTTAATGTTTATCATTCTTTGGAATGTGTCCTGTTAAAGAGTCAAATTATGGGTATATTTTTTAAATACTGATTTGGAGGCTGCCCTAGCTAAAGATTAAAAAAAAATGTTGAATACTTTTGTACCTAGTAGAATTTTTACGTGTGGTTATATTTGAATCCTGTATCTGGCATTAAAAATTCCTTGTATCCTCCCATCAGGAGGTCGTTCTCGGTACCGGACCACTTCTTCAGCCAACAATCCCAACCTGATGTATCAGGATGAGTGTGACCGGAGGCTTCGAGGAGTCAAGGATGGTGGCCGGAGAGACTCTACAAGCTATCGGGATCGTGGTGAAACCGATAGAGCTGGTTACGCTAATGGCAGTGGCTATGGAAGTCCAAATTCTGCCTTTGGAGCACAAGCAGGCCAATACACCTATGGTCAAGGCACCTATGGGGCAGCTGCTTATGGCACCAGTGGCTATACAGCCCAGGAATATGGCGCTGGCACTTACGGGGCTAGTAGCACCACCTCAACTGGGAGAAGTTCACAGAGCTCTAGCCAGCAGTTTAGTGGGATAGGCCGGTCTGGGCAGCAGCCACAGCCACTGATGTCACAACAGTTTGCACAGCCTCCAGGAGCTACCAATATGATAGGTTACATGGGGCAGACTGCCTACCAATACCCTCCTCCCCCTCCTCCCCCTCCTCCTTCACGTAAATGAAACCACTCAAGTGGTAGTGACTTGTGCAAACTTAACTACATTTAAAGGAGCGCTGTCTTTCCCCTTTTTTTTTCTCTTCCCCTTTCCTTTCTTTTTTATTTTTATTTTTTCCCCAACCATTGTGATTTGTCTTTCATGCAGGTTAGTTAGAATTCACTGCCAGGTTTCTTCTGCCCACCAAAATGATCCAGTCTGTAATAACAGATTTTGTAAAAAAAAAAAAAAAAAAAATATATATATATATATATATACACACACACACACACACAGCCGACTGGAAGATTCCCCCCCCAACTTCTTGCATGTTGAGGATATTTGAGCTATTTTTCATCTTAAAAGAAAAAGTAAGGTATTAGGCCCTTTTGTGGGAGCCCATATTTTGTTGTCCTGAGTTGGGGTGGGGGAGGGTGGAGGGTTGAATTCTGCAGAAGAAGATGGCATCTTTGCTTTAAATTGCTCTCATTACTGGGTTAGAAAACCGAGAGGGAGCTCCCTGCACACTTTCTCTAATGCTTTTTAACATTTTTCACGCTGGAACAGGGTTCCTCAAGGCCTGATGAGTTTTTCAGACAGTGCTTTGCCATGTTGTTTTGGCTGATTGCTTGTTAAGTGCATTTGACAGTTTAAAAAAATTTCTAATTGGTTTTGTCTCCCTTACACCTTGCCTTTCCCCTTCCCAATTACTGAAAAATAACCGTTTTAGTGTCAGGTTAGAAATTGAATTGCTGAGTCTGAGTTTTTTAAGTGTATCTTTTAATTAAAAACCCCAAGTGTTTATTGCAATGGTTAAATGTAGCATCTCAGCATCTGGTGGAAGCTGCCTATTTTTCTTCCCCGTATAACCAGGGACCATCTGTGAAATTCATTTTCCAACCAGACAGCTGCTGTGAGCAGAATGAACATACGTGCTCACTGGAAATTTATTTTATTAGCCAGTTAAGTATGCATTCACCTGCAGTGTAAAAACGACCTTTAATTATAAACCGAATATACTGAATGGGCAAGTTTTCTTTTTAAGCTCAGTATCTGTAGAGCTAGAATAAAAGCAACTCTTTGCCAGCTAGTCAGCCCTTTTGGCCAAGTTATCTTGAATAAAGAATGTTAAGGGTTTATTAAGAAAGAACTCTTAATTGTGTTCACACTCTGTTCTCTGCAGTGCTTTCTAACAGCTTTGGGATGCAGGTTTTCCTCGGCATCCTTTTGCACTCAGCTTTGTTACAGGTAGGTAGTGCTTAAGAAAAGTGACAGAGGACTGAAGCCGGAGTCCTTTCGCTTTTCCTCCATCTGAAGGGAGGGGAGTTTGCCCCTTCACAATAATACTCTTTTCCTGAGACTTCGTGTAATAGACAAGCCTAGAAAGAATCTTCTGCTCTTGTTTTCACCATAACAGAACAGGGAGATCAGACAGCCCCAGAAACCTCTTTCATATCCACTGTGGGACTATTAGTTTTTTTTTATGCTGTTACCAGTATTGTTCATTAATAATGTAGTTAAAGGAGGAAGGCTCCATTGCATTCTTTGGCTAAGGCCTGAGAGTGCTTGCTGGTTTGTAAGATCTAAATATTTGGGATTTTTGTTTTATTTTCCTTTTAAAATTCTTCAGGGAGAGAGAAGGGATTGTTTCTGAGGGGTTCTGAAAGTATGGTTGAATGTGCAACGTACAGGTAGGTTGTCAGCATAAGCTGAAATATATGCATGTAAGAACTTTGACATCTTTTTTTGTTTTTTTCACTTTCTTCTTTCTTAACTTTACTTCTCTTTTTCCCCCCCTTCTTACAGAAGTTGAGGCCAAGGGAGGATGGTAGGCACAGGAAAAACATGGCAAAACTGCTCTGTTTTTTCAAACCAAAGTATCCGCCCCCCTTCCCCCCCAAATGTTGCCTAAGCACTGACCAGTCCATTGTAGACATTTCTTTCTACACCAAAACTCGTTTTTTGTTTTAAACACAGAGGTACTACCACAGGGGGTGTCCTCCTCTTGCAGGTCTTAAAAGCATCCCTTTGCAGGCAAGGTCTCTGGGCAAGCAATGGGTGTTTGGTCTGCTGCTTGCTTTTTTCCACCAGAGATGTTGCAATCTTAAAGTCTAAGTAACAGCATATTCCAAATCTCAAAAGCTATAGTGGCCTGAGCACAGCTGAGATCTAGCAGTTTTTCCTGTATAGCTCTGGAGTAACTCTTCTGCCTCTGTGTCTGTCACTTATGATTCAGGTTCTCTCTGCTTCAGAACATGAGCAGAAGAGTCCTCATCTGATGCTAGTTTTTGCAGTCATGGTGGAGACTCATTTAGAAAAGATCTCAATGTTAAGCTATGGGGCTGCTACTCCCCAATCCCTCCCTAACAGTTCATTTTGTGGACTTCTCTAAAAGATGGCTGGCTGGGTGGTTGGTGGCTTTTGCTTGGGATCAGTGCTCTATTCATGTCTGCTGGTCTCTGAACACATTCCTGTTGTGTTAAGACTTGAAAGGTTTGTAGATGTGTGATGTTCAGGCACAGGATGCTAAGAGCTATGTTACTATTCTTAGTTTGTAAATTGTCCTTTTGATACCATCTTGTTTTCTTTTGTAGGTATAAATAAAACACTGTTGACAATAAGGTGTGAATTTTTTATTGCTTAAAAATTGACTATAGTCCAAGGGTGGTCCTTATAAGTTTTTATTTGCTTCAAGACCAAAGTTGAGGATGTTGGATTGACTAATCACCTTTGCACTTAAAATGGTGGAAGGGAGGTGGGATTGATTGCTCTTAATGTAAAGGTTTGAATTAGAAAGCAGCAAGGCAGACTACCTGGTAGGTAAAGGCTTAGGTGTCCTTTTCCTCATCAGTAAAATGATCGTCCTGCTGGTGGTACCCACAGAGGTGGTTATTTGGACTAAAGTACTGATTATGGGGCTACTGTGAGTGACAGTAAGAATGAAGTCAGTTTTAAAGGTGAGACATGAAACTACTTAAATCTAACCAAAGGTGGTAAGTTTGGTTTGCTTGTGGCTTGAAGGCAGGTTACATTTCACACCTGTAGGCCATCACCTTTGTGGCTTGACTCGGTAAATTTGGTGGTCTCCTACCCAGGAAGTGAAAAGTACCACAACAGCGTGCTTGTGATACTGGACTGTGGTCTTCATTTGGGACATTCGCCTTATGCATGGAAGCATGTCTTTTCAGATTGGGACTGACTGTTCCTTAGCATGAGTCTCCCACTAGGCCCTTGGAGAGCAAGTTTATTTGACCCATTCGAGGGTTTGTCACCTAAGGTTTCTTGATGTTGTGAGGCACCATATTGGTGTGATTGGCCCAGGTTTTTCATTACCTCTTGAAGGGAGATACTGATGAGAATGTCTTCTAGATGGAATGATCATGCTTTGCTGAGATCCACACTAAGCATTTTTCTGGCTTTGATTGTAACGTTTGGTCTGTGTAAGTCACCCAGGAGAACATTTCGTGTAGTTTGCTCTCTGTCCTTGAGGTGTAGAACGTCTCTGAGGGCCCTCAAATTGGCATTGGAAGACTTAACTTCTTTCCTTTAAGGACTAGAAGGAAATGGAGATGAAATTGGAGTTTACCACACTGATGGAAGGACTCCTTCCTAACTTTGTGCATGATCTTAGTATCTCTAATGCCCAGCTCACAGTCAACAGTCAGGTGTTAAAGCCAAGGGGGAAGCTGCATTGCAGGTTAACTACAGACTCACTGACCCCTGTCTTGGTTACTGATACCACCACCACCACCACTTCCCTCCTTAGGCCATAAACTTAGCAGGTGGCCTCTTCCACACCACACATCCAGTCCATCAGTCCTTCATAACTCCACTCAAGATCTGTCCACGTCTCTGTTTCCACTGAAGACCTCTTCCTGGACAGTTGGAGCTGCCCCATAACTAGTCTCCCTGCTTTGGCTGCTTGTTACCCTGCAGGGCATCTGGTGGAGTGGTTCTTTAAATGACCTTCCAGTAACACTTTGCCATCAATACAATGCACACCCCTTATCCTAGCTTATGAGGTCCTCTGTGGCTGTCCTTGCTTGACCTGATTCACTCTCCAGGTTTATAGGCTTTTTGTTCCTTGTCACACCAAGCTGGTTCCTGCCTTGGGGCTTATACATACGCTGTTCTCTGTAGAACATTTTTCTCCTATATTTTCCTAATCAAGTATTAGATCAAATGTTAGCCCCCAGCCGTCTTCCCTCTACACACTGTGTGCGCAGTAAATACAGTATGTTCTTGGTCTGTATTATTTTTTTCATGGCGCTTGTTCCCTGAAAATACTTGTTTTCTTCCCACATTAGGATGTAAGCACCACGAGGTGCCTCTGTTCTCTTCCACATCCCCTTGAATTGAATAGTAACTCCGTAGGCCAGTGCCAGCAACCACCCTGTTCTCCCAGCACCTACCTTTGGTCACATACAAGTAGAAGAAGTCACAGTAGAAGATGGTTTGTACTACTCCAGACACCACTGCGATTTGGTCATAGAAATTCTCGGTCTGGTACCGCCTGATCCAGTTAGCCAGGTAGAGTGCCCGGTACAGCCCAAGAAAGAACAGGTAGTGAGTAGTAATGGTCTCTGCCTCGCCAGTCTTGCTGATCATGAAGAGCTGGGGTAGGATGGCCACTGATTCCAGGTAGATGGAGAATGTCCAGAGGATCTGAGCCGAAGAGAAATGGCCAGAGGAAGCTGATGAAGGCCAAGAAGGGGACCATCTTTTTAAGAGAACTTAGTTACCATAATACGTTAACGAGAGTACAGTGAAGCGAAAAATCACATTCTTGAAATTTTTAATAATTTTAATCGGTACATCATTCGACCCCTTTCTCTGTAAATGCAAAATATTTTTTAAAAGGTTCAAGTATGCTGCTCTCTTCACAACATAGCGTGAACATTTCTATAGAACACTGAGTTCAACACCCCGCGAGTAACAGCATCCTCCATTCCACCAATTCTAGGAATAAGATGCGCGGAACCCTAAAAGGACATCTCTGATACGGAGGAGAAACGGAACTCGCTTTGGTCAAATGTCTTCTGGATGCTGGGCACTTGGCATACCTTAGCTCATGTGGCAGTGGTGCTGTGATGCCTGCTTTAAGAGCGTGACTGTCTAGACGTGCCCATTTTCAAGTGGAGCAGTGTGAAGAGCTTGTTGCCAATTTCTAAACTTAGAACTGAACAGTATGTGAGTAATAGTCACAGTTGTAGCAGAAGGCAAGCCCAGTTGTTACTAAGGGTCCAGAGGGAAGAATGTTAGGGAGCATGTTTCCCTTGGGGTATTAGTACTCTGGGTCCCTTCCCTTACCTCCAGGGGAGTGAAATTGTAGTTCTCAAGGAAAGAGAGGCCAATGACTGGGACCAGAAGAAACTCCAGGCGGAATGTGTCATTCTCGCTGTCAAACGTTTTCCGAAATTTCCCATAGATCATGTACACCGTCACATAGGCACAGAGGAGAAAAACCACCTGAAAAGGGAGAGACACATGGGAATCAAGGAAGTCATTTCCCAGCCTATTTGCTGGGCTTCAAGGCCACCCTGAGTTGGGACCTACTCAGGGGCTAGTGCTCTGCCTTCAAGTGGGAGAGGTGATATGTGTCCGCAACTTCTCTTAGGTCAGTGGCCTAAAACATGAAGCTCATGACCTTTCTGTTGAGTGACTCCATGCTTCTAATTGGGACTGATTGTGCTACCATGGAGACTCATAGGCCTAGGAGAGCGTTAGGCAAAAAAACTGGGACTGGTCTTCGTCAAGGAATTCAGCAGTGGCGTTCCCAGGCTTTTTTTTTTTTTTTGTGAGAAAGATTGGCCCTTAGCTAACATCCATGCCAGTCCTCGTCTACTTTGTTATGGGACACTGTCTCAGCATGGCTTGATGAGTGGTGTGTAGGTTGGCACCCAGGATTTGAACCTGTGAACCGTAGGCCACCGAAGCAGTGTGTGTGAACTTAACCACTACGCTACTGGGCTGGCCACTGCATCAGTGACTTGTGAGCATTCTTCTCCAAGGACCAACATCCCTTCAATCAGTTGATCGTCGCTCCTACAGAAAAGCTCTCTCTAATTACAGTAGCTGTCCTCCATCATATAAGGATTTTATGATCTAGTCTTTACCCTTCTAGGCCAGAGGTTCTCAAACTTGAATGTGCATCGAAATCACATGATGGCTGCCCTTCCCCTGCCCCCAGAGTTTCTGATTTAACAGGTCTGAGTGGGTCTAAGGATTTACATTTCTAGCAAGTTCCTGGGTGACGCTGATGGTGCTGGTCCAGGACCACATTGGCCTAGAGAACTCCTATTTGTACTTCAAAACTCAGGTTACATTATTTCCTCAAATTCTTTTCGCACCAGAATGAAGCACACGTACTGTCACCATAGCTCCATGTGAAATTGCTCACTGCCACCAGGATTGCATGTGCTCTGTCTACGTACAGTCTGTCTCCCCTGCGAGGGGGACTCCACAGGAGGGTCCGTATGCTGAGCACGTCTGACTCCCAGCCCCTAACTCGGGGCCTGGCACGAAACAAACGCTGGAACAAGTGCATGATTCAGTCAAGTGGTGATCACGTCTGTGTTTCACGCAAGTGGAAACTAGCCTCTTTTTTTTTTTTTTTTTTGAGTGATATGCCAAAATTTTATTTGTAGAATCTTAGCACTGTCATTAAAGAAAGAATAATAGGGCCGGCCCGGTGGTGCAGCGGTTAAGTTCCCATGTTCCGCTTCTCGGCAGCCCCGGGTTCACCGGTTCAGATCCCAGGTGTGGACATGGCACCACTTGGCAAGCCATACTGTGGTAGGCGTCCCACATATAAAATAGAGGAAGATGGGCACAGCTGTTAGCTCAGGGCCAGTCTTCTTCAGCAAAAAGAGAGGATTGGCAGCAGTTAGGTCAGGGCTAATCTCCCTCAAAAACAGACACAAAAAAACAAAACAAAAACAAAAGAAAGAAGAATAAAGTAGTAACTGACTGTTGGAGCTATAAAGGACCTGAGTATAGTGGTTTTAAAACTTCTTCATCAGATGTTTTCCAAATATTTTCATCCAGTCTGTGGCTTATCTTCTCACGTTTTTTTTTTCTTTTTTTTATTGAGGTAACGTTGGTTTAGAACATTATATAAATTTCAGGTGTACATCATTAATATTTCAGTTTCTGTGTAGACTACATCATGTTCACCACCCAAAGACTAATTACCATCCGTCACCAAGAAATTGGCCTCTGAGTTTCCTAGAGCTCATGCAGCCATGCCAACAGCTGGGTCTGCAGTCCCTGGCAGGACTGCCCAAGGCAGACCCTTGGCTTATGGTTTTTGCTACTTGTGTGTTGGATTTAAGTAGATAGTGATTTTAAGACCTCAGACTGAAGTTGACACTGAGTTCAACACCCCGCAAGTAACAGCATCCTCCATTCCATCAATTCTAGGAATAAGTTGCCCAGAACCCTAAAAGGACATCTCTGATACGGAGGAGAAAGAGAACTCGCTTTGGTCAAATATCTTCTGGGTACTAGGCACTTTACATATATTATCTCATGTAATCTTCACAATAGCCCTGCAAGATAGGTAGGTAGGATTTCCCCCATGTAGCCTTTCTTCCTTAAAAACAGGATTCCTGTTAGACAATGTGCCCAACTAAAAACTATATTTCCCAGCTTCCTTTGCAGATAAGGGTGGTCAGTAACATGTAGATGGAAGTCACTGGGTAGAGTTTGGGGAAAGCACTTTAAAAAGGGCTTACCTAGCTGGCAGGCACCCTATTGCTAGTTCTCACCTTCCTCCTCCTCCCCACCTAGAATGTGATATGATGGTAGGAGCTTTAGCACCCATTTTGTGACCCTGAGGCAAGCTGGACAATAGCTATCACATTCAGGACCAGCTATATCATTTGCAGGGCCTCTAGTTCAAAAATTAAGAATTCCAAGATGGCAAGAGCAGAGCATTCAACCAAGCATGGGGCCCTTCTGAGCAACTGCATAGGTCAAACAACCATGAGTCCTGTCACACTAAAGATGACAGAGCAGAAAATTAAAAAGAAGCTGCCATCCCAGCCCTGGAGCCCCCACCTCCAGATTTCATCTTATGAAAACCATTACCTCTTTAAAATAATTTAAGTCTTTGTAACCAGAATCCAAGCAGTTACATCCTACTTTTCTGACTCTGAAACCTGGGCTCCTTCTTCTCTGTTGCCTTAAAGAGCAGGATGGTTGGTTACAAGCTCAGAAGCATGACCTAACAATTACGGCCCAGGGCCTGGGACATCAGAGCGGAAATGAGAGATGCCCAGTTTCTCCTTCTGTGAAATGGCCGTGCTTCAAAGCAACAACTTCCCAGCACAAAATTAAGTCTGAACTGTTAACCTGCGCCACCTGTCCTCACCCAGCCCTCTGCCAGCATCCCCACCACCAGCGGGCAGACCTCTCCTGCTGAGCTCCCCACGCGCCCGCCTTCTGTCTGTCCTTCGAGTACCCTGAGCTCGTATCTGTCTTGGGGGTCTTTGCACAAGCTATTCCTTCTGCTTGGGAAGCTCTTCCTTCACACGGCTGGTTCCTTGTGCCGCTCAGATCTTGGCTTTCACGTCAGCTCTTCGGAGAGGCCCTCCCTGAGCACCCTCCCTGAACAGCCCCCTCTTCATTCTACATCACGTAACCCTATTTTTAAAACTTTTTTTAATAATCGAAGGAAACATCACCCTATTTTAATTAGTTTTTAATTATCCCTAACCCTAAACAAAGTTTTTCTTGCTTGTTTTATTATCTGTCTCCCCACTTAGAATGTCAGTTCCTAGAGAACGGGAGCCTCCTCGTCGTCTTCAGGTACCTGGCTCACAGCAGGGGCTCGATAAATATTTTTTGGATGGATGGATGAATGAGTTCTCTGAAAGCTCAGGGTTCCACGTTTGATTTTTTGTGTATTTTTTAACCATTACAATGGCTAACCTTTATTGAATGTTTAATATATGACAGCTATTGCATATTTATATTTATTTCCTCATTTAACTTTCACAACAAAACCCTCTGAGGTAAGTACTAGTATCTTCATTTTGCAGATGAGGAAACTGAGGCACACAGAGGCCTTGCACAAGCCTAGGTCCCGCAGATGCTAACAGCAACAAGCCCAGAGTCAAACCCAGGTCTGCCTGGCTCCACGGCCTGAGTTCCCAAGCCTGCGGTCTCAGGGTTGGGGGTGCTCGGCAGGCCCCACCTCCACGGCCACCCATCCCCTCACCTTCATTACTGTGTTGTAGATGGAGATGAAGTTGGTGAACAGGTCTAGGTACCTGGTGGTGAAGACGAGAGCGAAAAGGATCTGACTCTTCCCCGAGATACCTATGGCCAGATGGGGATAGAAGACAATGAGAACACCGACCCCCAGGCCCACACAGCCTCGAGGAGCCCCGAGCCTGAGCTCGAAGGGCCCACAGAGCGTCCAGTCACACTTAATGACGACACCCTGTCCAGGGCACTGTCACTCTCCGACACTTAGGAAACACCCCTTCCAACTGGATCACTTGAGCCTGTGTTCCTCTCATTAGGCTGTAATCTGTCTCCCGGTCTCCAAATAAAGACACGAACGCCGCGTTCCCAGCGGCCCCTCGTGCGCCTGCCTCAGTTCCTGCTCTGGGGAGGGCGTCGGGGGTGGTGTGAGCTGGGCTCGGTGGGGGGTGTCGAGGCTTCTCTTCGCTCCACCCGCAGAGTTCCACTGACAGTCCCCAAGGCTCTATCTTTTAGAGAACAACTCACTGATTTTACAAGGTGTTGATTCACCAGGGAGACTGGAAGGCACAGGGCCAGGGGAACATTCTATTTTATTTTCCAAATTTTAAGGATTAAAAATGCACTTTCTACTTATAAAAGTTATAACTATTTTTACCCTCTGTAAAACAAAAACCAGATAATACATGAAGATATAAATAAAAAACCCAGCAGTCACAAGAACCCCACAGCCCCAGTGTGCATCCTTCCAGATCTTCGCTGGCGCACACGTGCACACGACACATATGTGCACGCATATGACATGTAGGGACGCATCGAGCTGATAAAACCGGGGTCACACTTTCCAGGCTATTTCCTGACCTGCTTTGGCCTCTTTCTTTTTTAACTGTTTATTTTGAATAATTTTAGATTTACAGAAGAGGTGCAACGGCAGTCGAGAGAGCTCCCATATACCCTTCACCCGGCTTCCTCTCACGCTAACATCTTGCATAATCACAGAACATTCACCAGAACGAAGAAGCTCCCATTGGTACAGCACTATTGACTGAACTCCAGACTTCATTCAGATTTCACCCGTTTTCCCACTGACGCCCTTTTTCGGTTCCAGGATCCAATCCAGGACTCAAAGCTGCATTTAGCCATCATGCTCCGTTGTCTCCTTTTGGCCACTTTTTTGATACATCATGGAGGTTGCTGGCCGAGGCCAGCGGATGCCCCGCCGCGTCTCCTGCCTTGTCAAGCCCACACCAGTCTGGATACTTCACCAAACCACTCCCATCAACGCCACCCACGGCTTTGCATCCAAAGGTCAGCTCTGTCCTCCGCCGCCCAATCTCCAAAGCCAGCTGAGCGCTCCATCTGCCTCAAGCCACACTCTTCCCCTGGCTTCCACGACTGTCCAGACTGCTGGCTTCTCACCTCCTCTGGTTGCTCCTGTCCTCCTTGCCACCTGGTCCTTGGAGAGCGACATTTCTTCTTCCCCGTCCCTGTGCCATCTCATCCCACATGCCAGAGACACTCTGGCTCTGGACTCTCCTCCGAGTTCTGACCTATATACTCCTGTCATCTCCCCTCGAACCCCCTCCTTCCCCTATCTCCCCTCCTTCATAAATGCCACCATAGTCCCGTCTGTGCTCCAGCTAGAAAACTGAGGGCCATCCTTGAGTCTCTCTCCCCTTTCTTCCTCCCCCTCCATATTGCTCAGCCCCACTGCCCCCACTCCAGTGCCCCTCACTCAGCCCTGCCGCCCTACCCCAATGATCCAACTGGTGACCCCAAGTCTGCCCTCGCTGCCCACTCCTCCCCTAATTCCACCCAGCAACCAATCGGCTATTTTTAGAATAAAATTCTGCCTAAAGTCCTTAAGTGGCTCCCAAATGCCCTTAAAATAAAGACCCAAATCCTTATCCTGGTTCGTGAGGGCCTGCCTGGGCCACTCCCGTTGCCTCGCCGGCCCGATCTGATCACTCCCCCCTCACCCCCTCCCTCCAGCCATGGTGATAGTCTGGATTTTATTCTAAATGTAAGGGAACGACTGGGGAGTTTGGCACCGAGAAGTGACATTACCTGATTCAGGGTCTGGGTCCTTTGTATGCCTGAACTGTGCCTTTTCTAACGATTCCTCTGGTGCTGGACATTTTGGGGAGGGGGACAATTTGAACCCCTGAGGATGAACGCCGCTGAAGCCCCTAACATTCTGGAGAGCGCTGGGGCCCTGTGCCGGCTTTCGTCCTCGCATGGCAAGCGTGAGCTCACCCTCCTCATCTGTGAGATGGGCAGCCTCACACCGACGCGCAGACTGACAGGACGAAATAGGATTCAGTGAGACCGTGGGCGCCTCCTTGCTGGGGGGGCTTGCTGTGGGTGAAGGAGCCCCCTCGGGGGTGGAGTCTGGGAGGCAATAAGGACTCGAGGCAGCTCTGCGGGCTGAGCCTGCTGCTCTGCCACCTCCCTGAGCCCCCTTGCAGAGGCCTGGCCAGGAGGCCCTCAGCCCCATTAGGGGGGTGCAGGAGGCAGCCCTGGGGGTGACGCTGGCTACCCCCTCACACCTCACACGGTCTTCCCCACCCTCCCCTCTTTCCGTCCTCAGCCTGCCAGGCCCCCAGGCTTCGCTCACATTTTCCTGAGTGCTTTGGGAGCCCCGGCGATCTTGCGCACTGCGGTTTCCACGCTCTTCTGAAAGCAGTGATTAATTTCCACCAAAGCAAGCCGCGCAGGGAGACCCAGGACGCAGAAGAGAACAGGAGCTGCCGCCTGGCCAGAGTCCTTCGGGGGTCCACTGAGCACACTCGGGACCCGCGGACTGGGTGCAGCCCTCCCTCCCACTTGACGGATGGGGAAACTGAGGCCCAGGGTCACACAGTGAGTCAGTGGTGGAGCGAGAACGAAGCCCCAGTCTCCTGCTTTCAGGGCTGGGTCAGTGGGGGTGACCTCAGGGCTGACAGGGCTGGCATGCAGGCCCCTCAGCTCCTCAGATCTCAACCAGGCCTGTGCCGATCCCTCTCCACATACACACGCCCCGCCACCCAGCTGCCCTTTTCCTTCTCCCAGAGCGCTCACTCCTCTAACAAACCCTATCATTTACTCGGTTGCTGGGACTGTTGCTTGTCAGCACTCTCCCACCGCTAGAGTCAGCTCCACAGGCCAGCATCTCAGTCGGCGTTTCACGCCACGTGCCTAGTCCAGTGGGTTGGGGAACAGCGCCCCCTCCCGGTCGTGGCTGTTCACCGGGCCCAGGGCCAGCCGTGCAAGCACAGGGACAGGTCCCTTCCCCTTGCTGGAGCCTTCTGCCCCTGATCTCCCCTCTCAGCATCCCAGCCCACTTCCCTGAGTGGGAACCTGAAGGGCCGTGAGTGCCTTTCTATCCGGAGACCCCAAACCTGAACGGCCTCCAGGTCTAGAACCACTGCCTCCGACTGACTTCACACCACCCTCCCACGCACCAAGCCGCCCAGGCTGGCAGCCTCCACACTGCTCTCTCCGCCTCCTCTCTCCACATAACTTCCAGAGTGACCTGCCTCAGGTCCCCTTCTGAGCCCCGTCCCCTGCTCACAAACCTTCCATGGACCCCCAGTCCCAACCCCCTAGCCCCTTCACATTTGGACCACCCACCCCCCGGTCTCATCTCCTCCCCAGACCCCCCCCGAATCAGGCTGCTCACCCTTCCCTGGACATGCCCTGCCCTCTGTGGCCCCTGGGTTTTACACCCCCAGCGCCCTCCTCACAGCACACCCCCTGCCTGGGCGAGGCCCTGCCCATCTGCCAGGAGCCAGCACAGAGCTGCTGCCTCCATGAAGCCTTCAGGGGTCTGCTCTCTGCCTCCTGGACCCCCACCAGGAGCCTGCGTTCGTCTCTACGTCCCGTCACCTCAGTGCCAAGCAGAAGGCCCGCGCCTCCTGGACACCAGCGGACAAAGATGGCTGCAGGAGGCTTGGGCAGCCTCTTAGGCACTGGGTCTGCTTGGCCACCGCCAGGCCAGCCCTGAAACTTCCCCAAACCCCCAGCAGGGCAGTCAGACTGCTGGGCAAGAGGAGGACCCCTCCCGCTCTCCCTGGGCTTCTGCTCAAGGGCAGCTCCATGCCCACCTGGGCCGGGCTTGTGCCCGCTTGCCACATCACAGCCGCCTGTGCCACGTGCAGTGGGGGAGGGAAAGGGGCCCAGCCTGGGAGGATGTCTGGGAGGGGCGTAGGGGGTGCAAGAAAAGAGAAGACTAAGAGTTGGGGGCCACTTCCTGTGTGCGTACTTCCCCAGTCCCCCCACCTCAAGTCCCCCATCCTGGCCTGAGCGGGAATAGAGAAAACAACGGCCTCAAGCGGGTGCTGCTCCTGAGGAGCCAAGGGGAGGACTGGCTGGAGGGAGTCCACTTCCTTCTCCTCCTCCTCTTTCAACTAGCAGTGGCGACGCCAAGGGTGGGAGGGAAGGAGGGAAGCAGGCGCAGCCCACCCTCCGTAGTCTTCAGGGTCCTCCTTCTCTGATGAGGTACGACTTTAAGTTTTCTTTGGAAACTGAGCTGTGCAAAAACAGTTTCAAGCACCCCCAAGCCGAAGCCCCCACCCTGAACCGATTCAGGGGCCCCCATGGGGTTGGCCGGCGGAGGTGAGGTCCCTCGGGTCGCGCGCCTCCCGCCGGGGGCGCCCCTCACCTGCGCAGCACTTGGACCTCCAGATCTTACCCAGGAGCAAGATCATGGCCAGGAGGTGGCTCAGGTCCCCGAGGATACGGAACACGTTCATGGTCCAGCCCGCCGGCCCTGAGCCCACGCGCAGGCAACTCCGGGGAACTTCGTGCGGGCGAGGCGGCTGCCACGTCCCCGGCCCTGGGCCCCGCGCGCCCCTGCCCGCGCCCCCGAGCTCCGCGCCCCGCCCGGGCGCCGCCGCTCCTCCCGCGCGCTCCTGGCCGGGCGGTGACGTGGCCAGGCCGGCCGCCGCCGGGGGAGCCAGGAAGCGCCCCGCCCGAGATCCCGCCTCCCGGCCCGTCCCAGCAACTCGGTCCCGGGGCGGGGCGGCCGGGCCAGGCCGGGGGGCTTCCGGCCCGCTGCCCGCCGCCCAGGCCACCCTGGGCCTGCGAGGTCCCGCGCCGGCGCGCCCGGCTCCGAGAGGTGCCCGCGGGAGCCCGGGCCTCTGCTGCGCCCCTCGGCACCCGCGGTCCTCCCGCGCACGGCCTTGGCAAGCCGCTGGGCCCTCTCTGCCTCAGTTCCCTCTTCTGTACACTGGGCTAATAACTCCGGTGCCGGGGTGAAGGGGTCCGGCGTGCCAGGGCTGGGTATGAGCCTAGCAGGCTGGAAGCACCCCATCGACGGTGACCCACTGCTATTATCATCATCCTGGGGTTTGAACTGGTCATCCATCGTTGGGTGGGGAGAGGAGCTGGAGCCGGGTGCCCCACCCTGGCGCCTGTTAAATTGAACAGCCGCCTGGTCCCGCCCTGAGCTATCAGAGGTGAACAGTGGGATCAAAGTCTCTCAGGAGGGGAGTCAGCCTGCCCTCTGTTCCAGCCTAGGTGCTGAGTACCTTCCCCTCTTGGCCTCGGTGGTTTCATCTGTAAAAGGGGTTACTGCGAGTATGAAAGAGGCCCAGGCGGATCCAGGGCCCTCACTAGCGTCTCCCTCTTCTTGGTATGACAAGATGTTACAGAGGAGCACAGGCCAGGAGAGACTCCAGAGGCAAGCCGGGAGGCAGGAAGAGTGAAGGCTGAAGGACCACCGGTGGGCAGACGTCCTTCCTGAGCTGTGTGGCCTGAGCAGGTGGACCACCCGCTCTGGGCCTTGGTCTCTGCATCTGTAGGAGTGGACAGCATGAGGTAAGGGCCCTTACCACCTCCCTCCTTTTGACCCCTGTAGCCCCTTCTCCCATTCAGGACCTTCACCTCTCCCTAAACTATTGGCATCCTCCCACACCCACGCCTGGCCACAGACCACCAGAGAGGCTTTGCCACGGTGAAATCTGTCACTGCTGTACTCGTGACCCTTCCACGGCCCCCTCACCATGACTCCCAGGGCAAGGCAACCCCTTGAGACTCAGAATGTGGTCCAAGGACCAGCAGCATCTGTATTACCTGCTGGGAATGCAGAATCTCGGGCCCTGTCTGGACCTACTGAATCAGAATCTGCAGTGAAACAAGACCCCTGGGTGATCTGTGTGCAATGAAACTTGAGAGGCAATAATCTAAACAACACTAGGAGTGAGGTACTCTTATTATTTTACACCTGGGAAACTGAGGCACAGAGAGGTTAAGTAATTTGCTTAAATTCACACAGATAGTAAATATTGGAGCCTGGATTCCGACACATGGTCTGACTCCAGGGTTACATTACACTGTGGGTTGTCATGGGAGGTGATGAGCTCCTTGTCATGAGAGAGCAGTGAGTGGAGGGTGGGTGCCCATTTGTCAGGGACGCTGCAGTGGGAACTCCTGCCCTGGCAGGGAGATTGGGATAACAATAGCTACCAAGTGTTGAACATCCACTGGGTAGCAGGCCCGGGACAGGCACGTTAGTCAGAGTCTCTCTGTTCAGCCTCAGTCAGCACCCTCCGAAGCAGGCTTCAAATCCTCACTTTGCATTGAGGCCCAGAGAGGTGAGGGGCATGGTCCACGTCCCTCTGGGAGGGGCTGTGACAGGTTCTGAATGAGCCGCTCTGCTCCCTGCTCCCGCAGCCCTACCCAGATGCCTCCCATCCAGCAGGTGCCCAGAGAAGGTGGTGGCTATTTAAGTCCCTCAGGTGTGGCTACCATTCTCCCTGCCCAACCAGCTGGCATCTCCTCCCCAGCGCCCACCTCCTCCCCAAGCCAGGGAAGGCACGTGCATTTGCCATTTGGTGAAACATCTGTCCTCCTGAGAAGCAGCCCCGACTGCCAGCGAGGGGCTGGAACAAGGCTGGAAGCCTGCTCCTTCCTCTGTTTCTCTGGGAGGACCACAGCGGAACTGCCCAAGGCCAGGGGAGGGCTGCAGAGGGACCACCATGGTAGCGGAGAGGAAGGAACCCAGGCTGGGTGGCCCCGGGGCCAAGATCCAGTCCTGGGCCTGCCACAGGGGCCTTGAGCTTGCCAGGTCCCGTCCTTGGGCCTCAGCTTCCCCGTCTGTTAATGAGGATAATAAAGATAGTATTGCCGGCTGATTACTCGGTCCTTCTTGCATCTGGCCTTCCCAATCTCCCTATGCAACTGATACGCCCTATGTCTCAAGACAGGGAGCTCATCGCCCCCATTTTGCAGATGAGGAAACTGAGGCTCAAACTTGTCTCTTGCTCCCCCAGGTCACACAGACCTCCTCTCCCCACTGCGTCCTTAGTACTCAGCCCTGCCCTTGTCACGCCTACCCCATCTTCAAGGTGGAGTATTTTCAAAGCTCCCAGTGGAGAAGTAGGAAAATCCCCCGCCCCCCGTCTTGGTCTAGCCGGAGCCAGTACTCTGGCAGCCTGCTCCATCAGCTGATGCTGTCCCTGCTGCTGGCTGGTTCTGGGCAAATGCCTCACCCCTCGGGCCTCACTTTCCTGATACCCAAAAGGTGTCTGCTATAGGAGTGAACAGAGGGGGCGCCAGGAGGGGAAATTTCCTTCGTTCAAAGGACAAGGATTCTTTTTTCCTCATTAACAAAGCAAATTGTACGTTCAAAGTCAGATTTACGGGGGAGAGAATGGGGGGCTTGCTTGATTATAGGGAAAAAATGCATATATAATCTTTTTTCTTCCCTTTGTTACATTTCACCGCTATATTGCATATCCTGCCAACTCCCTCAAATTCTGCGAGGAAGGAAAGTGTGGATGTAAAGTGAAAATCACGATCCTGAGGACACTCCACCGCTTAACCGGCTGCCTATCTACAGGCAGGGCCCTGGAAGGAAGGGGGAGCTATGCGTCCCTAGGGGCTGCGATGGCTGCTTCTGCCCTCGGCGCGTAGACGCTCCCTCGTGGAAGGAATGAACTCTCCCCAGGCAGCCCCGAGGACCCGCCCGGGAGGCGCGGACGAGTCCATTCCCTAACCGAGTCGGGGGACCAAGGGCAGCCTTTCTCTTCTTGCAGTTCCGCCCCAGGTGCTCGGAAAGCTCTTTCCTGGCTCGATATGTTTTGAGTGACACGCGGCAGGGCCAGTGTAGGGTCCCCTTTATACAGAAATGGAAACCCAGATTCCAAAACCTCTCCTCCACGTTCAGTTCCAAGTACATTTATTGAAGACCAGCTGTGTGCTGGGCGCCCTGCAGGTTGAACGTAGACGCAGCCTCGAGGAGACCCCGGGGCTCTGTGGGTGGCGGCTGCCTGTGCACGGTCGGACAAGGCTCAGAGAGACTACTCCGGGTTGCAGTGAGTCGCGAGGGAGTATTGCAGTTAGGAAGGCTTCAAAGGATGCCCTAGTGGGGTTTTGAAGGATGAGTAGGAGCTTGCCTCAAGGACAAAACCTGGGGGAAGAGGGTAGAGTCCCAGATAGAAGGAACTGCATGCGCAAAGGCGCAGAGATATGATACGACCCGCCTTGCCAGAGCCTTCTGTTTGTACCGCTCTTCAAAAGAGGCCAACGAACACGAAAAAAAGAAAAAAAGGAGAGGATGAACGTCAAGGTTAGACAGGCCTTTGTCCGAGTCTCAAGCTCCACCACGGACGAGCTGTCCAAATTTAGGCAATTTATTTAATCTCCTCGGGTCATAGTGTTCCCATCGGTAACCAACCGGTATAAACCAAATGCTAACTCCTTCGACTCGTTACCAGGGTCACAGTTAGCTAGGTCTCTAAAGCGCTTTGCAAGGAATAAACCGCGCAACAAACTCCAGTCTCTTGCTCCCCTTTAGAGGACACGAGGCCCAAAGAGGGCCGGGCAAAGCAGAGCCGGGAGAAAACACGGAAATTCCGTGTCCTCCGAAGGCGATCACTCCCTCGCCGGTTTATTCCCGGAGAAGTGCAAAAAGAAAGGCAATGAAAAATAACCTCCCGGCCCCAGGAAGGCAGCTGGGGCGCTGGAAGTGTGCCGTCTCTCGACGCGAGCGGCGGTACACGGGTTTATACATATGTAAAAATTCATCGAGCTGTGCTCTTAAGATAAATGTATTGCTGTTTGTAAGTCACCTCAATGAAAAGAAAAACATTCCTCTGGCCGCGATGCCCCCTCCCCGCGCCGCTGGCGACAGGTGTCTTTCGGAGACTGCAGCGGCGCTCTCGGCTCGCGGCGCAGGCCCGGCTCCCGCGCGCCGCGCTGGTCCTCCTGCGCAGCCGGCCCCGGAGGTTCCCAAGGCAACCGCAAGCCGCTCACCGCGTCTCCCGAGCGACGGGGCGCCAGCGAAGACCCGGAGCCCGGATCGATGAACCGGAGCACGGACGAGGCTGGAGGGAGACGGCGGCCGGCCAGGCGCGGAGGGGGGCGGCCCGGCGCCCTTCGTCCTTGCGCTGGCTTTCCGAGGGCAGCCGGCAAGCACCCCTCCCCAGCCCTGACTGTGGCCACAAACTGCCGCTTGAATGCACCCCTGGGGATTCACTCTCAGCTTTCCAGGTGGGGAGATGGAGGGCTTGGCTGCTCCCCAACGTCATGGGGCGAAATGAGGGCCAAAGCGGAGCCCTCGTGGCCTGCTTCCCAGCTTGCGCAGCGCAGCCGAGCGGAAGGCACGTAGGACTGGAGCTGGCACCTCCTCGTGTTCTGGTTCCAGCCCTGCTAGTAACTTGCTGTGTGGTCTTCAAGCCCCCTCTCCTGTCTGGGTCTCAGAGATGGGGACACTACCACCAACCTCAGAGCAGCTGTTACCAAGTATGTGAAATAGCGAGTGTAAAAGCGGCTTATAAACTGTAAAGTGCTGTGCACGTGTCAAGGACCATCACCGTTGTCACTCTGTTGCCTTCTTATCCTCATCATCACCCCAGCCCCAAGTGCAGCCTTGGTAAGAACCAGCTGCACCGTGAACCTGAGGCTCCGAATGCTCCGTGTCCAGAGGTTTCCAGTCTGCAGGCGGGAGTTCCCTCCCCCCATTTTCTGCTTCTGAAGGAATGGGCCAGGGCAGCTCTCCTGGGCACCAGCGAGCCTTTGGTCCCCAGACCACCCACTTAGAGGGGTCCACAGAGACATCAGCCTCCACCCACCCTCTGTACACCTGCTAATCTTCCACTCTGTGCTGGATAGCAGAGGTTGCCGCTAAGTGAGGATGTCTGGGGGTCCCAGGACGTGGCCCTGGACAGAGCCCACGGGTAACTCACTCAATGCCCTTTGAATGCTACATGCTGGGCATCTTTGGGCAGTTGTGCGTTCGTGTACTGTGAAGTTGTATATACATTGGTGTGTGTGTATGTGTACATGTGTCAGATATGCATACATTGGTGTGTGTGTGTGTGTGCGTGTGTACTTGGAATGAGTATTTAAGGATGTGTATGTAAATGTGTGTATTTATGGCTGTGCGGTGTGTGTTCGCAGGTGTGTGTTGTGTATTTGTGGCATATGTGTTTACCCATGCGTCTATTTGTGTCTTTCATGGTGTATATGAATATCTAGGTGGGCATTTGTGGGTTTGTACGTGTGATGTGCACAAGTGGATGTGTAAAAGGGGGAGGTCTGTGATTGTGCATGTGTGGGAGCGTGCTGGGGGTCTTGGGTGCAAAAGCTCTTTTTTCCTCGCTCTCCCCTCATCTGAGTGACTTTCTTCCCCAGCTGAGGACTGTGGTTGAGGCCACAGCCATGCTCAGGCTAGCTCTTGTCCCCTCTGCAGACCTGTGGCTGTCCGGGTCTTGGACTTGCCTGGGTCTTTGGCCAGTGTGGGCATCAGGGGCCAGGGAGGGTGGGTGAACCTGGGGCCAGGGCTCGTGTGCCACCCCCTCCCCGCCTGGCCTCCTCCCCTCCCCACAGCAGGAGCAGCAGCAGGAAAGGTTGGCGGAGGGGGGCTATTTTGGGAGCGTCTCCTTAGCAACAGCTGCCACGGCCGTCTGTGGCGGTTTTTCTATAGGTGCTAAAATATTCCACCCTGGTGACTACTGAGTGCTGGGGGGTGAGTGAGGGGGGAACAGAGGGTGGGAGAGACCCCTACAGTCCTCTGTCCCCAGGGCACAGCCTGCTGGGATGGTCCTGGCTCGCTGGACCCCCAGTGCCCTTTTCCCCACTTCTGGTCCTCACCCCTCAGGGCTGCTGGGACTTTAGCATTCTGAGGCAGGCCAGCTGTGTCCTGGTCTAATTTCTTATCTAAGCAGCTGGGCTGCCTCAGTTTGTCCCATCTGTAGAATGGGCTGGTCTACTTTAAGAAACTCTCTTGGCCAAAAACCTCTGGGCTCTATGACTCTGGTATTTTGAAGTCCCCTCCCCTGCTGTCCCACCTGCCTGGCCCAAGTCCGCCTCCCCTCCGGCCCTCCCAGCCCTCTGCACAGGCTCTCAGGGCCCCTGTGGGACCAGGGAGGCCTGACTGGGCTCCCAGAGTGAGCCAGTCCGGGAGTGCTCTGCTGGCCTGGGATGACCTTTCCCTAGAAACTAGGAGCTGGTCAAATTCGGACTCGGACCCAGCTTACTCCCTGAGTGACCTGAGCAAGGCCCTCTCTCCACTCCCCCATTCAGCTTCCCCCACACCCGCCCGGAACTAGGGGTGGTCAGAGTCTCCGCCTCCCAGAGCGATGCGAGGATTGAATGGGAGCGTGGAGAACGGGCAGGCAGCTTTGGCAAAACGTACAGATGGGCGAAAGTTTTACCATCATTCTCCATCACACTTCAGAGTGTCTCACCCTTCCAGAGAGTTTTCCCTGGCCACCCAGGCCAGACCACCCACATAACAATACAACCCGTGCCTCGGTTTCCCCATCGGTAACAAGCGCCCACATCATAGAGTTCTCGGCCTAGGACAGGGTGGGCTGAGAGGACCCACTCAAGGAATGCCAGATCTCCTCGCTCCAGCCGGGGGGCTTCTGTGTTAGATGAGGACGAAGTCTATGGGCCCTCTGGGGACCCAGTCCAGACTATCCTGTTACGGAAGAGGCCTCTGAGGTCCACAGAGGTCAAGCAACTTGCCCAGGGTCACCCAGGTTCTGACACGCAAGCCTTCTCCCCCCAGCCCCCACACCTGTCTCACATCCCTCCCCCTACCTCCCCACCCCGCCCCGCCTAGGGCTAGCAGCCACTCGAACACTGGAAGGGATGGACAATATCAAATTCTTCCTTTAGTCTTTGATCATCCTCAGAACAGCCCCTCAAAGGGTCATCCTCCCTTTTACATATGAGGAAACTGAGGCCCAGAGAGGAGAGGCGAGCTGCCATGCCGAGAGTCACACAGGGGTTGGATGGTGGAGAAAGAACTCTTTTTCCTGGGGTCCGTGAACCTCTCCCTGCCTGGAACCACCCTTTCTGCCTCTCCCCCACCTCCTCGCAGTCCACCCTCAGCCTCCGCAGGACCCTGCTTACGGGAGATGAGCAGTGGGGGCCCCAGGCTGCAGCCCCAGGCCCACCAAGGTGACATCACCAGATGTTTTCCCTGTGACATCACAGCCACCAGGCCTCCTCCTCCCCTCTCCCAGAAGTCACTGCCCCAGAGCCCCCACCCCTTCCTTAAAACCTGTGCGCAGTGACCTAGCTTCGGGTCTGACTCCACAGAAGCACACGCTCTGGGTCTACAGACGCGCCTGTCTGCATCTCCTCCTCCTTCCCGCCCCTCCTCCTTCCCCGGCACCACACACTCTCAGGGCAGCCACCAGGTGAGGCCTCTGGCCAGGGGAAGAGACCACAGGCCATTTGCTTCCCCTGCACCCTCTGGCTTGGAATCCACGGGAAGGTGACAGGCACCGGGCCCACATCTACTGCTGCCCTGGCATTCGGGTTGCTTGAGCTCCCCCATCCATTCACACACCGAGGGTTCATGCAACAGAACAGCAGTCCTGGCTGCTGGCCTGTGAGGACCCAGCAAGGCAATGAGGAAGAAGGGCATGGAATGGGGTGCGCACTATGGACATCTGCAGTGTTGAAGGCAGGACTGAGACGGGACAGTCAGGTTTATTGGGTACTTACTATGAGCTGTGCATTTCTTGTGCATCCACCTCACTGGATCTGCCCCTGTGAAGGGAGGGACGGTTAGGGTCCCCATTTTACAGACAGATTAAATAAAAAACTTGCTGAAGGTCAGGCAGCTCCTAAGTGCTTTCGAGCCCGGGTTGGCTTGACTCCCAAGCCCACTTCACGTGAACCAAACTTGTGCCCAGGGCTGCATGAATGAATGAGTGGGTGATGAACGGCTTCTGCTGGGGCCTCAGGAGGCCTTCCCAGGGGAGGCGTGAGGAGGCTGGACTTGGACAGCAGCAGGAATTCTCTGGCAGAGAAGGAGGCAGGGCATTTCAGGCAGGAAGAACAGCACATGCAAAGGCAGAGAGGTGTGGAGCATCTGGTGTGTTCTGGAACCTGTGGGAATCAGGGTGCATGTGTGGGTATGTGGGGTGTGGGGTACGGCGGGGCCTGATTGCACACCTTACAGAGAAGTGGGGACTGGATCCTCTGGGGGAGGGTCTGCGGGGAAGGGAGACACTCACGGGGTTCGTGTGTTGTGGTTCCCAGGTTGGAGGCATCTTTGGGGGGTCAGCTTGAAGGAGGAGCTGGAGGAGACTTCATATTCCATAAGTTCGCAATCTGGCTTTGGGGTGCCTCAGTCTCTCCCTCTCTAAACTGGGGCTAGTCAGAGATGGCCAGGCTCCCAGGGAAGTTCTTCTGGCTATCTGACTGCAGGTGTTCGCTCACCCCGCCACACTGGAGGAGGAGTGCTTTGCCTCCCGCTTCCTCAGGGCGTTGGAGTGAGGTGACAGGATGGTCACGGAAGTGGCTGGCCCCTTGTGGGGTGCTGGGGTCTTCTCCCCACAGTCCCGAGTGTGGGGCCTAGACCTGGGCACACTCAGGGCAGGGAGAAGGGCGCCATCCTCCCTTATAAGGTCACTTGGGAGTAATGGGGACGCAGAGAACAAGAGACTGGGGTTTGGTCCGGCTCTGCCACCTCTGGGTGGCCTTGGGCCAACTTGTGACCCTCTCTGGTACTCAGTCTCACAGTCTGTAAAATGGGGCGGTGCTGCCTCGGTGATTGTGAAGTCCCTCCAGCAGGGCCACCTGCGTCTCCCGGAGCGGGGTGCGTGTGGAGGGAAGGACGCCGCGGAGGGGAGGGGCCCGGCGCCACCGCACCCGGCGCCGACCCTCTCCCACCGCTGCCCTCCCGGGATCCTCTCCACCTGCCCCTGGGGGCTGGAACACCCGGGAGCGGATTCTCGGAATGGGTTCTGGGAGGAGCGCTCCTCCAGGGAGGAGGAAAACCCGGGCAGGATCCGGGGCAGGAGCGGGGCCGCGCAGCCCCCAGCCCCTGCCCCTGCCCCGCCCGACGGGCCGGTGGCAGGGCGTGGCCGCCCGGCTGGGCCGCGGGACAAGGGCAGGGCCGGGCCCGCGGGCCCCCGGGGCTCCCGGGCTGGGGCGCAGCCTCCGCAGTGGGGCGCGGGTCACGTGTGAGGAGGGGCGAAAGTCTGGCAAAGCGGGCGGCGGGCGGCGAGTTGGGAGTTCTCGGCGCGCCGCGGGCGGCGGGAGCTCGGGCTCCCGGGCGAGCCGGGGACGCGGCGGCGGGGCCTGGGTCCGAGACAGCGGGGCCGCACCGAGAGTGGGAGGGAGAGAGGGGCAGAGACGGGCAGGGAGACAGAGAGAGACGCGCAAGGGAGACAGACCGGGCAGAGGCAGAGGGAGGCAGGGGAGAGACCCAGAGGGCGACGGAGACGGAGACCCCGCAGGGAGAGACGGAGACACTGGGAGAGAGACAGAGACCGGCCGCGGGGCAGAGGCCAGGGGGCAGGCGCGGCAGGTGGCGGCCGAGCCCGGGCCGCCGGCCGAGGGGTCTCGGGGCGGGAGGCGAGCGCAGCCGGCCAGGGAGCGGAGCGCAGGGCGGGGGACAGCACGGAGTGACAGCGAGGGGACAGCGGAGGGCGGCGGAGGGCAGGCGCCTGCGGGTGGGCGGGGGGCGCGAGCGCCATGGGCCCCCGGAGCCCCGCGCTCTGAGCCCGGCCGGGCCCACGATGCTGACGCCCAGGCGGCGCCGAGGGCGCGGCGCGGGTCAGCGCTGAAAGTTGGGCGGCCCGCGGGGAGCGGCGCGGGACGGCCCCGAGGCGCGGGGACCCGGAGACCCGCGGACAGAGCCGCAGGCGGGGGAGGGGCCGGCCCGCCGAGTTCGCGGGGAGGGGGCGCCGGGACTCCCCTCTCCCCGCCCGGACGCCGCCCGCCCGACCGCGCCGTGGGATGTAGCGCCCGCTCGCCGCCTCCCGGACACTCGTCGGACCCTCCGCCCCGCGGTAAGCCGGGCCCGCGCCCGCCGCTGGCGCTGTCCGTCCGTCTGTCCGGCCGCGTGCGTGTCTGTGTGTCCTGGGCCGGCCGCTCTGGCCGCGCCCGCTGAGCTCCTTATCCCCGCCCGGGTTCTGGCTGCCAGGCGCGCGTTCAGCGCGGTCCGGCGACTCCTCCAGAGCTGGGGAGCCCTGTCCGTCTGTCCGTCGGGAGCGTCGAGGTCTGGGTTGCGCGGCCAGGAAGGAGGGGAGAGGTGGGTGGAAGGGGCCTTGACCTCCTGCCCCGGCTACGACCTTCGCCTGCCTCCACCCACCCCCAGTTGTCACGCTGGGTTCGGTTCAGAGGAGCGTCAAGGCAGGTGACTTGTGGCAAAGGGGGGGGGTCTCCTTTCCACCTCCCCAACTGCAGCCTGTTTGCATATGGTCCTGCGATCTGACAGAGGACAAAATCCCACTTCTCGTCTTTGAGCACCTACTTTGGGCCAGATGACCCTAGAAGGGGTGGACGGGGAGCCGATCAGTGAGGCAGCTCACAGTTCCCGGAGGTGGAGGCTGCGCTGTGGAGAGAGGCGCAGACCGCGTTCCCTCCCTAGGGATCCCCAAGGAAAGAGGTCGGAACAACCTGGAGCAGGGAAACTTCCCCTGCAGCGTGCTGAGTGTCCCCCACCGGCATCAACATCCTACTTCTGCCCCCAGGGCCCAGGCTCCAGGATGGGGAAGGACGCAGAGATGGCAGGCGGGAGCGTGGAGAGACTAGAGGCAGGGCCGCTGGCAGAGCCGGCAGGTGAGGGCCTCCAGAGCACAGGATGAAGGAACAGGGAGCTGAGGGAGGGAGGGGGGCCCGGGGGCCATGCAGGCAAGGGCCAGAGGGAAACCGGGCCCTCTGTGTGTGTTCATGTGTGTGTGTAAGTGTAAAATCTCTATTCTGTTTCTCCCCACATCCAGTCCTATGACCTCCAGAGCTTCTGGACTTTTAAGGGGCTGTTGGCAGGACTTTGGGGACCTGAGAGCCACACTGTGGCCCCAGCTTGGCCTGGGATGAGGGGAGCAGAAGGTGGAGGAGGATAGTGGGGTGAGGCTGAAGTGCAACATGGCAGGAGCGAAGGCTGCTGGCCGTTGAGCTGACCCATATCCAAATCGGAGCCTGGAGGGCTGAGCCTAGAACATTCCATTCTGTTCTCCACTAGGAGGAAGGGCTCTTTCTGGGGTTTTCCACACGGGGCAGTGGGCCTCATATATCCTCCATTCAGGCTCCTAGAAATCAGCTCAGCTACCTGAGGAACCAGCACCCTGGGCAAGTCATTTTCATCTGTGACCCTCAACTTCCCTATGAGGAATGAGGACACCACTGCCTGCCCCACTGACCTCCAAGGCAGGCCCTGGGCTCGCGTGAGCCTGGGGAAAGTAGATGGGAGTAAGGACTCATTTTACCTTTGGGAAGATGGCTAGCTGATGGGCAGGGGGAAGATGGTCTGAAATAGACGGCTAGCCAAGCAGAAAATCATCCAGGAATTAGAGGGAGGATCTGAGGCTTGGACGCTATTCCTCAAGAACCCTTGGGTTCCCCTTGAAAAGGAAGCTCCTCTCCCAGAAAAAGCCTTTGGGGTGACTGGGAACACACAGAGCTGGCCTTGAGTTTCTGCTGGGTGACCTTGGGCAGCTGGCTTGACCTCTCTGAGCCTCAGTTTCTTCAACTGGAGAGTGAGGATGATGGTATTGACTTCTCTGGATTACTGCATGATTTAAAGATCTCTGAAAGCGGCTTGCACAATCCTGGAGCATAGTAGGTTCTTAACAGACATTTGCGGAACGGAGAATGAAGTGGCTCTGGGAGATGCTGCGAGATTTCTCAGCTTAGGATAAGAGGGAAGGGGAGGAGGAACAGTGTAGGCTTGTAGGGCGGGCTGGTTCTTAATGTGGATCTGGGGGAGGCGGGGGCGAGTGCTGAGGGGGGTGTGAGGAGGAGGGGGCCCCTCCGCGGGGACCACTGAGTCACGAGGACATGTAAGCGACATGACAACCAGCAACATGGTAACCAGGAGACTAGCGGCGGTGGGAACTGGAGCTGGAGCGGTGTGCTGGGGGGGCTGGAGGGGCCGGGGAGTAGCCTAGCTGGTCTCTTAGAGTGAGGAGGGGAGGCCCCAAGGCCAGGTGGGCTGGCGAGGTGGGGCGGGTGGAGGCTAGAGTGGAAGGAGGGGAGGCGACTCAGGGTCTGCTGGGCAGGGGGCTTCTCCTGCGCCTCCCCAGGCTCCTCGCTCGCTCCTCTCCTCCACATCTCCACTTTTCGTGCTTCTCCCCCTAGGATGCCAAATTTGGCTCACGCAATCTGTCGTCTCTCTTCTGAGATTGGCACCGGGACCAAAGCCGAGTGCATTACATCACCGCCGCTCCCCCTGCACGAGGAGAGGGAGGGACAGAGGGCTGGGGGCACGCGGCCAACCCTCAACTTTCTTTCCTGTCTTCCTGCTCACTCTTCCCGCCTCAGTCCCAGGTGTCGGGGTGCTTCTGGGAGCAGCCAAGCAGGGCCTAGAGGCAGAATAAGGGCTCCAGTCTTGGGGAGATCCCAAGGCTGGGGCAGGAGGCCAGACCATGCTGCCATCCCCCTGGCTAGGTAGGGCGTGAGAGGCAAGGAGCCTGGGTTCAGGACCCGGATCTGTCATTGCCTTGCTGTGTGACCTTGGGCGGCCCCTCGCCCCCACCCCGTGCAGAGTCTACATGTGTATAGAGAGCAGTTGGCCACTGCAGATCTTTGTGACTCTCCTGAAAACAGACACCCTTGAGTCCCACTGCTCCCCTGGGCACAGAGGAAGTCCTGAAGCTTGAATGGCTCTCTGTGACCTTGAGCAGGTGACTTTGCCTCCTTATGTCTCCGTCGCCTCACCTATAAAATGGGGACGCTAGAGTGCTCCAAGGCACCAGACGTGAAAGAGGTACTGAACGTGAGAGAGCGGGACAGGGGAAGAGACAGGGTCTCTGGCCCTGAAACCACAGACCCGCAGAGGCCCCGTGGCTCCCCGCACGCTGGGCTGGGGGTGGGGGGCAGGCCAACCCAGCCACTGGCGGGGGCAGTAGGACAGTGTCTCAATTCAGACGGAAAGCTTGGAGCTTAAATCACTGCTCTGATGCCCTCATTTTGCAAAGGTGGAAACTGAGGCCCAGAGAGGGAAGTGGACGCCCCCCTCAAGGTCACAGAGATGGTTTGGGGGTGGAGGGAGCAGAGCCGAGGCCTGAACCCGGGGCTCCTGGCTCCCAGCCCTGCCTGGAAGTGGACAGGCGGACACACACCCCTTGTGGAACATGGTGGACAAGCCCGGACAGGGCCCAGGAGCTTTGAGTGCCAACTTCTCGCTTTGGCCTCCTCCTTTGTCCCTTCCTGCTCCCTGTCTCCCCCTCCCCACCATGCCTGGGCATTAGTCCCACCCCTCGTTTGTTCTATTTGAAGAGTTCCCTTTCAGGCTCATTTTAAAGCCCGTTTCAGGCAGTCCCAGGCAGGGACAGGCTGGATTTGGGGGTAAGCTGGAAGATTATGGCCGCTTCTAGAAGATTCTTAGAGCTGGAGTTGGAGAAGGATGGGGAACATCGGTGCATGTTTTGTGAAATAGTGAGCTCCTCATTCCCAGAGCTATTCAAACAGAACCAGATGAGTACCTGCCAGGGATCCTGACCCGGTGACTCTTGCTTTATGGGTGAGGTTGAATGACATCCCCACCTCCAAAATCCCAGGAGTCTTTGATATCCCCAGGAGGAGCTGAGAAGCAGCGCCCATCGCTTACCCACTTCCCAGCAAGGAAACTCACGTTGTCACCCCAGACATTGGGCTAGGAGCTTTTTGCAAATCCCTTCTCATTTAATCCTCCGAGCAACCCCGCAATGTCGAATTGCCGTCCCCGTGTTACAGATGGGGGAGCCATGGCTCAGAGAGTCTGTGTGATCCGCCCAAGGTCACACAGCAGGGGAGTGGAAGAGCCTGGGTTTGAGGCTGGGCCAGGCTGGAACTTCCTTGGGAAAAGAGTGGAAAACGTCCCTCCCCTGGGCTGCGGCTTGGCAGGAGATGGTCTGTCGCCCCCACAGAATGACACCCCCTCAGGGATCCTCTGGGGGCCCCATTCTGAAGACACAGAATGCACCCAAGGAGAGAAGTCATTTTACAAATGGGAAGACTGAGGCTCAGAGAGAAAGAACGACCTTCCCAGAGAGTTAGATTGGGGCCTGGGCTCTGTCCCCTGCACCAGTGGGCAAGGAGGGGCATTTGGGCTGATGGTGGCCTGAGGTCTGGGATTGGGGGTGCAGACTGCTGGGTGGTTTGGCGGAGGACTGACTGAGAGAGTACTGGCTCTAGGCTGGGGCTGCGGGTGGGGAATCAGCCTCAGAAACAGCAAGAGGAGAACAGGAAGGGAAACCAGCAGGGACAGCAGGTCCACCTCTGTCCTCCGTGGTCCTGCCCCAGGGCCACCCACAGATGTCAGTGTTATACAGCCTGTGAGGTCAGGGGAAACCAGAGAGTGTCTTGAAGCCAGCAGCCTTGGGTGTGGCTCGCTGTGTGACCTTAGGTCAGTTCCTCACCCTCTCTGAGCTTGGTATGTCCATCTATGTGACCAAGAATCTGGACCGAATGATCTATTTCCACAAAGTAGCTGCCATTGGGCTGTCATCTCAAAGTGCTCCTCCCATCCCCACTAGGACCCTGGGCCCTGGGCAAGGGACAGGCAGAAATCCTGGGGGTTGGCATAACCTTTCAGCCTCCTCGGGGACTCGGCCCTCCTCGGGGTGTGGGGAGATCTCCAGGCGCAGCCCTTCTTCTCCTTTTCATCTTTATTTTTCTCCTGCTCCCTCTTCCCCTCGATACGTGGGCTGATCGCTGCTCAAACTTTTAATTCAGATGGTAATTGAAATAATAATATGGGCTGAGGCCCCTCTGCTTGTGACGCCGCAGCTGGTGGAGCTCAGCTATGAATAGACCTTGAGTCACACACGCGCTCCTGCCGGCGGGCGCGCACACGGGCGCTCACGGGGTGGTAGGTGGGGTGCAGCCCGGGGGGCAGGGGGTCTCGGGCTCCAGCTTGCTCTGGGTCTCGGCGCCCCACTTCCAAAGGCCTGGGCCAGTTCTTCCCCTGCAGCCCGCCGTCTGGTCCTTGTGGAGACCCGGAAGATGTGGGGCATCTGCAGTTCTCTCTGTTGACAGAAGGGGAAACTGAGGTTCGGCAAGGGGGAGTGATTGGCTGGAAGCAGGTGGAAAGTGACTGGGACCGGATCTGAACTGGTGGGCTCTGCCTGATTCCAAGACGCCTCTTCTTTTTCAGGACACACAGGCTGGGCAGATGGGTGAGAGGGATGCTGGGCTGTGGCCCCTGCCTCCTCCCTTTGCATCCCCGTGCCTCGCCTCTTCCCAACACACACACTTGCACACTCAGACTCTTATACACACACACTCTCTCACACGCACACATGTGAGCTGCTCAGATAGAAGTGCTTTTGCTTGGCGGCGGGGAGAGCTTTCCTCAGGGGTCCTGTGCAGGAAGGGGGACAGGCCCCCGGGGGCCAGGCTCTGTGCTGGGCCTTATGTTCACGATTTCACTTAACCCTCCCGCCACCCTGTGAGGACCATCACTCCCACTTTTCAGATAAGAAAACCGAGGCTTCGCGAGAAGCAAGCCTTTGCCGAGGTCCTCTGGCAGCCGTCTGACCTCTGTCTGACCTCTGCGCCCCGTCCCAGCCTCCGTTGGGCCTCCTGGAGGAGGGAGGGTGCATCTCTCCCAGCCTGGGCCTCCCCTCTCTGTCCCTGTGACAGATCCCCCACTCCTCCCTCTGGCTACCTGGCCAGTTGTTGGCCAGCGCTAGAGACAGCAGCTGGAACATCCAGCCGCAGGGGGACGGGGAGGTGAGGTGCCCATGAGGGGCGTTGGCAGGTCAAGGAGAGGATCCCTAGGGGCCTCCAAGAAAGGTGGTCCTCGTGGTCCTTGGTGTTCCCGACCCCAGCGGGAGCCCTGTGGGGAGAAGGTGGCGTTGTCATGGTGACCTGTCAGCTGGGAGCTTTGGTCTAGGCCTGCTCAGGTGGGCCCAGCAGGGGGCCTCCAGAAGGGCAGAGGGGAGACGGGGCAGGGCACAGGGGTGCAGTTGGGCAGAGGTGCTCCTTGGGCCTGGGACGATGGAGAAAATGCTCCCCAGCTTTCCCCATTGGCCCCAGTCTGCCCCTGTGTCTGATTTTTCTCCTGCATTCTGCTGGGAGACGGAGCAACTGAGTCCAGAGACCACAGCGATTTGCCCAAGGTCACCCAGAGCTGGGGGCAGCGCTGTGGCTGGACTGGAGCCCAGGGCTCCTCCTGACTCCTCTGCCCCACACCCTCAGGGCTGCAGACACCCTGTCCCCCTCTCTCTCAGACACCCCCTGTGTCTGTGGTGTTTGGAGGAGAGGAAACCTAGATGGCTCCAACGCCCTCTCCCAGGAAAATCCCCAGGTTGGAGAGAGGGGGAGGGGCAGCAGCAGGCCTGGGGTTGATCCCAGCTCCACCACTCACTTCCCCCGCATAAACTTGACCAGGTCCGTGTCCTCCTGGGAGCCTCTCTTTGCTCCTCTGTGAAATGGGGACAATCTGTGGTGATGGGGGGTGTGCCTGGCGCTTTCCTTTTGTTGCCCCATCTGTTCCTGGAGCCCACCCAGCTCCACCTGGGCTGCAAGGATGAGAGGGGACCTTAGCGAGGCCAAGGGTGTGTGCACCGTGGGGGATCGCTCTCATTTCACTGATGGGGACACTGAGGCCTCAGGGAGGGAGTGTGCCCCACCCCGACTTAGTGGCAGAATTGGCACCAGGTTTCACCACCTGGCCTCTGGGATGCCCCAGCGAAGTCTCTCTCCCAGCCTGCGCCCCGAACTCCCCGGAGGAGCCGCTCCCCGGCCCCCCCTCCCCCGGCCCCCCGTAGGCCTGGGAAGAGGTCCCGGCCCACCTGCCCTGTGAGAGTCAAGGTGCTGCTCAGCCTGGGGGACAGATGGAACCGGGTCAGCGATTCGGGAACTCCGTGGGGCCATACAGGGGAGGAGGAAAGCACAGAGCTAGAGGGGCCCTGACTGGGGGTGACATGGGGGGACAGAGGGGGCTCCAGTCACTCTGACACATGGGTATCAGAGTCCCCCACACCTCGCTGGTTGGGGAGCTTACCGTCTCCCAGGGCAGCCCACTCGTCTCTAGAAGGTTCTGCTAATTGATTCCTGCCTCCCACTTTGCCCTTCCCTCTGCACCCTGAGGCCGGAGGGTCTCAGCCTGTTCCTGACAGGCAGGGAGGCCCACTTCCCTCAGCCCTCCGAGCTTCTCTCCTTTGGCCTCGGTGGTCCCAGTGGAGGCCTGAGGCTTGGAAAGAGAAGATGTATGTTCAGGTGTGCTTCGGCTGCTGTGTGGCCTTGGGCAGCCTTTCCTCCTCTCTGAGCCTCCATTCTCTGACCCGTAGGGTGGGCTTGTACCCCTGCATCTGTGGGTTGCTGGGAAGATCCCGTGAGCCTGTGAGTGTGACATGGCCTGTTGTTGACATGAGCTGCCTGAGTGTGACTCCGTGGCAGCTCCTGGCAGGTTTCCGGGCCCCCAGCCCCCACGCTCACTGGCCATCACGTTCTGATGCTGCTTCTCTGGCTGTCTTGGGTATCAGCGCCCCACCTCCCTGCTGAGCCCTCCAGACCTGCCTGGGTGGGGGTGGGGTGCCTAAGCACCAGTGCCAGGCGGTGCAGCTGCAGATCCTCAGGCCACCTGACCTTGGAAAGAGCCTCTCTCTGGCTGGGCTCCAGGGCCACCCCCCAAACAGGGGACAGGAACTGGGCAGGAGGGAAGAGAGGGGACCGGGCGGGGCAGAGAGTGGGCCATGGTCTCACCGTAGAGCTAGCCTGGGTCCCTGAGACCACAGGCCAGGAGACAGAGAGGGGACTGGAGAGCCCACCATGGGAGGGAGTTACACTCACCAGCTACATTGAAAGCACAGCGGAGCCTCGCTCCCCACACTCTAGTGGCTGCCTGAGGAGGGGTGAGCCCCTTGTCATGGGAGGTATGCAAGCAACTGCTGAGTGACACCTGTTAGGGGGACAGCAGTGGGTTCTAACACAGGGCCAGGGGAAGGGATTGGACGCAGAACCCAGAGTCCCTATTGTTTCGGACACTAGAGGTGACTCAGGGTCTAAAAGACTGTTCCAAGAATTCTCCCGTGACCTCCAACAGCTCCCCCAAAAGCCCGTGGCCCAAGCGTGATCAGTCGCAGCTTCAAAAGAAGCCCTAGGTCCCTGTGTCAACGCGTCCACAGCTCCTGGGCACCCCCAGCTCAGTGTTTTTCAAATTGCGTGCGGTCCTGACCCGTTCGTGGCTGTAAAATTGATTTAGTGAATTCACTACTTATTTTCTTTAGAAAATCTCAAGCACTTTTCATGCAGTGAGGGTAAGTATCATTTTGTGACGCTCTTGCTTCAGCTTTTAAAATATATCTAGTGTATGATGGGTAGCGATGTACAATATGTCTGCGCCTACCCTGGGTCTTGGGCAGAAAGTTGGAGAGCTGGTGCCTGCGTGGAAATCCTGGGGGCCCCACTGACAGGGGCTCGGGTGTGCAGACTGCTCTTGTCCAGGATGCTCGGTTCCTAAGGATATAAATGATGAGATTTCCCGGATGCCCCTGCTCTGTCCTCAGACCTCCCTTCCTTTGCCCAGCAGCCCACTTAGCTCCAGGCCCCCGAGCCCCACAGTCAACCACCCCGCGCCGGGGCCTGGGCCCCACTCTGCCCAGCCTGGCCCTGGTCCAGCCCTGCTGCTTCTCTGTGCTCCCCACTTGCCCCACATCTTCCTGGGGACCGACTCCCTACGCCCTCTGGCCGTGCAGACCCTTTGCCTCCTGTCCTCACACGCTGACACGCAATTGTGTCTTGCTCTCTGCTCTTCCTCCAGCCCATAGTAGGCGCTCAATACATGTTGGTTCCCTCCACGTGACTTATAGAGCGCCCTCAGAAGTGAGGCGCTCTGCTGTGTGGAGACACATCAGGCAGGGGGGCAGATGCCGTTTCAGCTCAGCGTGTGTTCAGGGTAATGAATGAATGATGAGTGAGCGGAGCCTGAGAGTGTCTGGCCTGAGGAGCCCACTGGGCAGATGGTCAGAAATGGTGAGTAAGCATGTAGCGCTTTGCCTGCACGTAGTAGGCACTCTGATAGTGACGGTCACTCGTGGATGAGCAGGAGTGTCAGGCAGAGCAGGCCAAGTGCCCCTACGCCATCTCTGGCCCTTCCAGGACCTGCCTGCCCGCCCTCTGCAGCTGGGCCCTGCACATGCCCCCCCCATGGACCCAGGACCCTGCGCTGAAGCCAGGATGCCCTGCTCACCCCAGGAGGACACCAGGGGCTGCTAAGGAGAAGCCAGGGCCCTGTGGGAGGTCAAGGCAGAGGCCCGGGGCCTCGGATGTGCTGCCCCCACTCCAGTGCCACAGAAGGTATCCTTCTGGTCTCAGCTCAGAGGCCACCTCCGCTGAGAGGTTCTCCCTGACTGCGGTGACAAAAATAGCTCCTCCTTGGTCACGTTCTGTCACATCGCCCTGCTTGGGTCCTTCACAGGGATTATGACAGGCTGAAACCGTCTCGTTTCCTTGTCAGTCATCAGATGCTTATTAAGCATCTTCTGTGCGCCCGGCACTGGGGTTCAGGGTGAAGTGAGAGTCGAGGTCCCCACACTTAAGGAGGCTGCCGATGGGCTTGGCCTGGGTCCCGGCATGCCACAAGGAAGAGTGGGATGCAGATGGGCGTGCCCAGAGGAGGCAGCCTTTGCATCAGGACCTGAATGGCAGGAAGGCTCGAGGCTGGGAGGATCCCAACCAGAGGGACAGCCAGTGTAAAGCCTCAGAGACAGGAACGAACTTGGTGCGATCAAGGGACAGGAAGAAAGGCCCGCGTGGCCAGGGGTGGGGGTGGGGAGTGGAGGGTGAGGTCAGAGAGGGCAGGACCGCGCCATGGGAAGCCTCGAGGGCACTGAGCAAGGAGTGACATGGGGCCTCAGCCCGTGTGGAGACAGGACTGCAGGAGGAGAGGACGGAGAGGGAGGTGCAGGAGGAGGCTCTGGAGTCGTCTGGTAGTGATGTGGCTTAGAACAGGGAGGACTCTGCAGGCTGGATGGACTAGGGGTGGGGCCAGCGTCCAGGTCCTAGTCCGGAGGGTCGTCTGCCTGGGGAAGCTCCTGAGCCCCCAGTGGGAATGAAAATGACGGGGCTCACCCCCAGGGGGTCAGAGGACCAAAGGAGAGGCTGGGGCTTGGCCTGGAGTAAACACTAGATGTTGGTCCTTATACCACATTGTAACTCCCGGGCCTGAGTGACCCCCTGGGGCCTGAGTGACCCCCTGGGAGGTCACAGCCTGAGATGGGGACAGCGGGGGAGGGGCGATCCTTCTGTCCTGGCAGAGCTGGGTTTGATGTGCTGCAGACGCCAGCTTGTCACTGCTCCAGAGGGTGATTGGGGCGCTGGTATTTTAAGCCAAGGCCGAGCCTGGGTGCTGCGCGGGGCCCCCGGCCTGGAGGGCTCAAGGAGGAAGGCGAGGGCGAGGCAGTGGCCTCCGTCAGCGCTGCTAGGAGGCCAGTGGCTCAGAGGAGCCTCAGAGGGGTGGAAGAGGGGGTTGGGAGGTGACGGGAAATCACCCCCTTCCAAAAAATGTTCTGCACTTTACGGTTTATAAACCTTTCCCTCCACCGTCACTGTTCATCTTTGCAGCATGCCTGTGAAGTGGGTGTTATTCCTCCCCTTTTTGTGGATGCGACTCAGAGAGGTTAAGGCATTTTTCCATGGCCACACAGCACATAAGTGAAGTGTTCTCAGTCTTTCTGGGATCACAGTCCCTTTTGAGGACCTTATGAATGCTATGACTCTTCTCAGAAAAATACACATATGTACACACTAATTTTAAAACTTTCTATGTGTCTTTTTTTCTGTAGGTAATACATTCATATGGTTCTAAAATTAAAAAGACACAAACGGGAATTCAGTGAGAATTCTTCCTCCCACCCCATCCCCAGCCACCTGCTTCCCCTCCCCGGAGGCTGCCAGTGTCACCAGTTTCCTGGGTCTCCATCCACAGACAAGCACAGACAAGCAAATACGCGTATCTATAAATTTCTTTTCTCTCCTTTTTTATGCAGACGGTAGATACTATACTCAGCGTTCATCGCTGTTGCCTTTTTTCGCTGAAGAACGCATCTTGGAGACCCACACCCCTCCTTCCAGGGCTCCCTCTCCCTTTCTTCTGGCTGCGTGGCGTACGAGTCATGGATGGGCATCGGGCTGCTTCCAGGCTGGTCTGGGCACACGAGACACCCGGCTATCTGCACGCGTGACTGGCTGCAGGCTGAGGTCCCGGGGTGCACCCAAGTGCCACAGGCAGTCAAAGTCACCCTGGGGTGGCCCCTGCTGAATTACCCCCTGCAAGGGAGGGAGCGAGCCTGGCGCGCGGCTGACCCCCTGCCCCACTCCTTGCCTCCCCCACGCCTCCTCTGAGGTGCCGCCTGTGGGCCCAGCAGAGAATCCAGGGGATCCTGTGTGAGTGGGGGGACATCAGCCCCCACTCCCCAAGATCTGGGAGACTCTCTTCTCTGCGCAGCAGCCGCAGCTCCTGGAGTCGTGTTTGTTGAGAGGCCAAGCGCAAGGCAGTGTGGGTGGAGGGCAGCGATCTCCACGCCTGCCGCACCCCTGGCTGGGGTGCTGGGAGGGGGAGGCAGCCCTGGGCTGCACCGAGGGCCCCTCTGCTCCTGCCCCCCGCCCGCAGCTCCCCCGCCCCAGCACCTTGCCTTCTCTCTGCCCAAGAAGAGTCTTCACCCTTTCTGGTGGGGGAGGGAGGGCATCCGCGTGGAGCAGGGAGGTGGGCCGCTGGCCTCGGGTGGTGTGGGCTGGTCAGAGCTAGCCGGGCAGCTCTGCTAAAGCTCCCTCTTGTCCGGCTTCGGGGGCCGCTGTCCAGTTGCCCCTCTCTCCGCCGCTTGGCCTCCATCTGCCGTGCCAGCTTCTCCTCCACGAGCAGGGGATGCCCGGGCTGGGTCTGAGGCCCTCTTCTCTTCCCGTCGGCCTTGTCGCTCCAGGAGAGCTCATCCACTCTCACAGCCCAAAGCATCACCCAGGGGGTCGAGATCTTACGTGTCTAACTCCTCCCAGATCCCAGGATCTCGCATCCGTTGGATGTCTCCGTCTGGATACCCCAAGGCCACAACACACTAGAACCTGCAGTGATCCTGGAAGCCGGTCCTCTTTCAGTGTCCCACCGCTACCTGATCCTGACACCCTTCCTCCCAGCCCCACATCCAGGGCACCACCACCCTGCGGGCTCTTTGTCCACAACAAGTGTGCCGGGGCAGCTCCGAGCCACCATCATTGCCAGCCTGGCCGCAGCGGTAGCCCCCTCACCGGGCTCCACTGTGCCCCCCACGGGGTCCTCACACACCTGTCCCAGTGCGCACTCCACACTCGGACAGAGGAGGCCTCCGAGGCCAGACAAGGGCAGGGGGTGCCCCTGGGACCGTACTGAGGATGTTATACTTCTTAAGCCTGGTAGTGAGTACACAAGGGTTTATTGCATTATCCCTTATTTCTACTTGTCTTAAAGATTTCCCGTGAAAATTTAAAAGACCAAACCAGGCAAAGCACGGCTGCCCGCCGCCTGTTTCCATGGTCATGAGGATGAAATCTTCACCCCCAACCCGGAGACCTCATCCTGGGCAGCTCTCCCTTTTGCTCACTTCGCTCTTGCCACCTGGCCCTGCTGCTGATTCTTGACACACCAAACTCTGTCTGGAATGTTCTGCACCCCCCCTTTCACACAGACACACAATTCTCTTGACAGACTTGGTTCCCACTTACTGCTCAGGTCTCAGTTTAAACGTCACTTTCTCAAAGAGGCCTTCGGGGACCCCCATCCTACTAGAGCCCCTGTCGTCTCTCTGGCATCATGCTGTTTTTTTCCTTCCAGCCACTTACCACAATTTATGGCTGCCCGCCTGTGCAGATGCTCGTTACGGGCACAGCATCTCTCCCCAGCTGACCCAGAAGCTGGGCAAGTCCGCGGCCTGTGCCTGACCCGCAGCAAAGGTGCAGTAAATAGTAATTGAACGGGTGACCTTGGAGGAAGAGCGCGCAGCAGGCCAGATCCTCCGAAGCCACAGCAAGGCAGTGGGGGTTGAATCCCACCACTAGCGAGAGAGCTGAGGTTATTCTAGAAAAGGGAACTTCGGGGATCTGCTCTGCCTTCACATCCCCCTAGGGAAGAGGGACACCGTGTCTGGGGTGACCTCTTTGGTGGGGCTGTCTGGCCAACAGCAGGGGCCCCTGCGGAAGTGGTGAGCTCTCCATCAGGGCCAGGGCCAGGTGTCGGCAATGCAGCAAAGGGCACACTTGCAAGTTGGAGCAGTAGCTTTTGGGTCCTCCAGCCACCAGCTCCTGCCATTTGGCCCTGACCGGAAGGCCTGGCTGGACATTTCGGGGGAACCTGCTTTCTGAGCCTGTTCACCTGCTGGCTGAGTGGTTGGGAGGGAGAGGGGCTGCAGAGCGGGAGGAATGAGCCAGTTCACCCCACGCTGCTCAGAGCCCCTCTGGAGCTCAGTCGCTTGTGTGTCTAGACTCTGGCTGGACCCGAAATGCAGGACCTGGGTCCTGGCTCCAACTTGTCCTATGACTCAGTTCCTCTTTTCCCAATAGAACTGACCTCACAGAACCTGGCACATAGTAAGGCTTGATAAATGTTTACTAAGTGGAAGAAACATGTGATGTGACAATGTTTCTTTGAGGCAGGAGAGCAGCGTGTCTAATGAATGTGCTCTGATATCGACAGCCTGTTTCCAAATCCTCACTCTGCCGCTTACAAGCTGTGTGACCTTGGGCAAGTTGCTGAACTTCTCTGTGCCTTGGTTTTCTTACTCCTAAAGTAGGGATGATAATGGTAGCTTCCTCTGAGGTCATGGTGCGGGTGGCAGGAATTGATCAGTGTGAAGCACTCAGAACAGTGCCCGCACAGAGGAAGTGCATACCGACTTCTCTGTGTGGATTTCGCAATGTCACACCGTTGGCCAGTGGGGGAGGGGCTGGACCCAGGGTCCAGAAGAAGGCGTCGGGGAGAAACAGTGTTGGCTGAGCACCACTGTGTGGCCTGCACGTCTGTGACAATCGACAAGCTGCTTCTAGCCCTCACGGCCACCCTGCAAGGTAGGGATGACGGTTCCTCTGCACGTGAAGACGTCAGGTTCAGGGAGCTCGAGGGACCTGGGGAGCCGGGCAGGACCGCCCACTACCTGCCTGCCCTGTGAGCGTCTGTCCCCTGCTCCCTGGCACTGGTGCGGGAAGACACGCCGGGCAGGGCCACGGGAGGGGTGTGGGCGCTCTGGGACGCTGCCTCTGAAATTCCGGGGAGGTCGAGGGAAGGACTGTTCGCCCTTGGGAGTGATTCAGACCACTTATCAGTCACTTACTCTGTGCTGGGCATGTGATGTGCACGATCCACGTATCCCTCATTACAATCCTATGAGGTAAGGACTGTTATTAGCCCCACCTAAAGATGAGGCGTGCAGGGGCTAGAGAGGTTAAGTAACTTGCCCAAGGTCACACAGGCAGAAAGTGGCACAGAGACTCCAGAGTCAAAGGCACAGCACTGGGACGGGAAGATGTGGGCTCTGGAAATTCATGAAGAGGCGTCAGTCAGACCTCCCTGGGTCTGAGGAGCAGGACCGGGCCTGCAGAAGGCACAGGCAGGAGGAGACACCCTGCCACAGTTTCCCCCGGTGCCAGATCCAGCCTCAGTTCCCCTTTGTTCTTTGAGGAGCACAGCTCACCCGCCTGGACCTTGAGCCCTGTCCCTCTGCAAAGCCCTGTGTGTTGGAGCTGAGAGGGCCCCCGTCCAGGCCCCGGGAGGCGTCAGAGCTGGAGGAGGGCAGGCCCTGTGCCCTCATGGGGCTGGGAAGTGGGACCGTGGTGTTCATTCCTTCCACGTCCCCCAAGGAAGTCTTCGCACCCTCTCGAACCACTTGGGGTGCACTGTTAGCCCATCGCCCTGTGGGTGCTCCCTGTGGGAAAAGAAGAGTCAACCCCCTACTCCAGGCCCAAGAGGGGCTCAGGGATGGGTGGGCTGATCAGACTCAGGACACCCACTGGATCACCCGCCTTATTTCAGACTCTGTGCTGGGCGCCTTGTTTCATTACATCTTCCCAACCCTCCTACCAGGGAGCAATTACGGTCGCCCATTTTGCAGATGGAGCGAAGGAGCAGCTGACTGGAGAAGTTAGTGGTGGAGCCAGGACTTGAAGCCAAGCTTCCTGACTCCCAGTCCAGTGCTCTTACGTTGCCATCACCATCATCTTCATCATCGCCATCATCATCACCTTCACCATCATCATCATCATCTTCATTATCATCATCATCTTCATCGTCATCATCTTCTTCATTATCGTCATTATCATCACCATCATCATCATTTTTTGCATTTTACCTGCAATGCCCTGTGGGACCCTCAGCCGATGTCTCTATTCTGTAGTGGGTGTCATGTTCGCCTCAACAACGGCCTGGTGAGGTGGGTACTGTTATCATCATCTCCATTTTGCAGATGAGGAAACTGAGGTCCAAAGAGGACATGCTAGGAGGTGACAGAGCTGAGACTGAGAACCAGGTCTTGCCACCCAAACACGAGGGTTTGACCCGCACGTACTTTCACAAAGTTGGACAGAAGCCAAGTGGTGAGACGGACAGTGAGGGCCGGGGGCTCAGCAGGGCTGGCGGCTGGCGGGACAGCCAGCGAAGGCTTCAGAGAGCGGAGGGCGCTTGGGCTGGCCAGGGCACTGGCGGGAGGCACAAGGGAATCCTGGTGGAGCAGAGCACGTGGGGACCAGAGTGATCTGAGGACCTGGAGCCAGCTAGGCCTGAGTCGGAACCCTGGCTTTGTCGCTTCTGCTGCGTGACCCCCCCCTCCTCCCCCCCCCCCGCCCCTACCCCAGCCTCTGATTCTTCAGCTGGGAACAGAAATAATAACCCTGCTGTTGCTGTCATAGGTGCTTAATAAATACTTGTTAAATGAACAAAGGATTGCAGTGACGCTTCAGCGAGGCAGGCCAGGCGGTGCCTGGCAGAGGGCTGGCACTCCAGAGTGTTCGATTCCTGAGAATCGCCACAGAGAAGGACGGCGGATTCCGCTGGGCCCCATGGCTGAGCTGTGTGACCTCGGGCAAGTCACTTCATCTTGCCTGTTGTCCCACCCAATAACAATGGGATGCCCAAGGGCCCTGCGGGCTGGCGCTGGCTGAGTGCTCCCTAAGTGTGGCCTTCTGGCCCCTCCCTCCTGCTGTCCAGGGGGCTGAGAGCAGGCCCCATCCGCCCCAGGTCTCACGAGCGGCCGCTGCTGTCTGGGGCCGGAGGGCCCGGCTGAGGCTCACCTGCGGCTGCCGCCGTCGTGTCTCCCCTGAGTGGTGAGGGTGGGAGCTGAGAGATTTGCCCTCACAGCCCGCCTGGGGTGCTGGAGTCCACCGAGGCTGCCACTTTATCAGCTTTTCTTTTGAGAAAGGAGTTGTGGGTAAGGAGGGGGCGTTTAGGGTCATAAAATCCGAGGGAAAACCTAAGAGGTGGTCTTCCTGCCCCCTCTGGACCCCTGTAGGCAGGGCCCAGCCCTCCTTGACTCCTCAGCAAGGGGCAGGATAGCGAGGGTGCCAGCGAGTGGACGGCCCTGCTGGTCACCTTCACTGTCTCCCTGAGGCCCAAGCGTCCTTTACCAGCTGCTGATTCACCATGCCACAACCCTGCTCTCGGCCTCAGTTTCCCCAGTTGTCCAGTGAAGTCTGGACTAGGGGCTCCAGATTGTGGATCTCCACAGCACAGCAAAATTAAAAGAGAAAAAGAATTTGGTAACCGGACCAGCATTGTCAATCCTTCACTTTGGCGAGAAAGGACATTCCAATTTTTTAAAAGCAGCCAGCATCTCCCATGCCCATGATTCCCAAAAAGAAAGAAACTTTGCTGTGAAAAGAGTCCCAGGATGTCCTCTTCGAATAAAGGACAGCGACTGGAGGAAGAACCAGGTGGGCAGTGGAAGGACTTTTGAGGTGACCCAGCAAGGCAGCGAGAGAACCCTGCCTCCCAGAGCCTCCAGCCTAGAAATGTGCTGACCGCTCGCTCCTCCCTGATGCTCGCAGGGCACGTTCGGAGCAGAGGAGTCGAGAGCTCCCTCCCTCCCAGAAAAGCACAGCTGAACTGCAGCCGATACAGGTGCCTAGACAACCAGAGTGCTCGCTCGCTCGTTCTTTTAGTAAAACCTCCACATCCAGAGGAGGCTGGCACGCAATTGTCAGGCTGGCACGCAGTTGTCAGTGCCACTCGCCCCCTTCTGCCTCTGTGCCCCTTCCCTCTTTCGCTTTTCCCTCCGGCCCTTGTGCCTTGGACAGGAAGCCCCGTGTGACAAACAAGGGAAGAAAATCTGGTCCTCTCCCAGTGGTTGTCACATGAAAGCACAACGCCAAGCTTCGTACTTGTCACTTTTGGGTCCCAGATTGTGTGGGTGCGGGCGGGCCTGTCGTTTCGGCCGAGGGAGTCCTTGGTGACGGGAGTGTTCTCTATGTGAGCGGGTCCCTGCGACGGAGGGCTGGGGGCACTGGCTGAGGGTCTGCACACGGGCTCCTCGGGGGGCAAGAGTGGCGGGTCTGGGTGGAGCACCTGTGCCTGGGGCAGCTCTCCCAACAGCCCAGGAGCAGACGCTTCTGAGCATCACCCGAGCTAAGACAGGTAAAGCTGTCGGCACAGGGGCTTGGCAATAGTTGTTGTGACCAGGAGAGGAGGTGCAGGGGCAGGGGATAAGCTGTCCCCCACCCTGGGCTGCCATGTGGGGCTCCTGGGGATGGGGAGACGGGGGTGGCAAGGCAGGGGCTGGGGGTGAGCACTGAAGTTGCAGGTGTGAGTGTGGGGGTGGGGACACGAGGAGCCTTGGGGCTGGCCCTGGGGCACGGGGCTTGGCTGCGGCTCCCGTCGCTTCCACTCATGAATGGGAAACAGTGGGCCGTGCTGGTGAGGCGAGGACCAAGAGTTTATAGCTACGCGGGATGGTCTTCCTCACCCCTCATCCCCAGGGCCCTCCTGGAGAGGGGGCCCACGAACAGCCCTCTCCGGCAGCTCAGGATGCAGTCCCAGGGCAGGTCCCGTCCCTTTGACAGGAGACTAGGGCCCCCAGCACCCTGGGCTCGTGTTCGGCCTTGGGCAGGGTCCTCACCTGGCAAGGGCCTCAGTGTCCTCACTCACCAAAGGCCCAGGTCGCCATCACTTGTCCCCCCAGCCTCTCTCCCAGAGACCTGTGGCGGGTGAGTCCAGGTCTGCTGGGGCCCTCTCTCCCCCAGCCCCAAACTCCACCCCCACCCCCTCCAGGGAGGCAGCCTCTCCCCCCAGGAGCACCTTGACCTTCCAGGAGCGGGAGTGAGGAGACAGGCTCAGGGCTGGCCCACCTTGCCTCTTTCTGGGGCCCTAGCAAGTCTGTGCCAGCTCTGGGCTTCCTCGGCCTCAGGCGTAAAATGAGGGTCTTAAAATCAGTGGTCTTCCATTCCTTCAGGCTCTGGTTCCTTCTTCGGTGCTAATGCAGGCATTCAGGACAGTGGGACAGAGCGGAGCGGGAGGCATTTAGCAAAGGAAGACCTCCCTGAGAGCTATTTACAGCCTAGAAGGTGCCCCTGGCCCCCAGTGCCCTCAGGGCTGCCACCTGGAGCCCTGGCTTTGGGACTCTAGGGAGGTGGCAGAGAGGGTCTGGCACTCCTAGCTAAAGCTATGACCTCTTGAGGGCCAGCATTGCACACCCATGTTACCCGTTCAGACTGATGGGCTCGCTGGTCCCATTTTCCAGATGAGGAAACTGAGGTTCAGAGCAGCCGAGTAACTTGCCCAAGTTACATGGTGGATCTGGGACTTCAGTTCAGGACTGTAGGATGCAGGGAGCTCCTTTTAAGGGAGGAAGGGAGAAGAACCCAGAGTCGGGGTGGGGTGACGGTGGGAGGGGGCGCAGGGCTCACTCTCCCTGGCTGAGAGAGGGAGTGTCTCCGGGAAGAGGCTGGCTCTGAAGCTGTTGATCTCTAAATTACAGCGTTGGCGCGCACCGGTTGCTGCGGCAACCGAGTTGTCCTGAACTGGGGGAAGTGTATAAACATTGCCACAGATGCACAATTAGATCAGGAAGAAGAATAGGACAGAAAATAGAACTTCCAGCCTTACATAATTCTGGGCCAAAACGTTACCGGGAACCCAGACCCGGGCCCAGCCCTGCCAGCCGCCAGGGCGCTGGGCAGCATCATCTGCCTCCTGGGGCCCCCGCGGAAAGGAGGGGTGGAGGGAGGCTCTGCCCGCCACGGGCCCAGCTGGTGCGCCCGCCACCCGCCACCCGGTGGGGTGCGGGGCCGCCTCCACGGGCACAGCTGGGGATGCTGACAGGCGACAACTGCCTCTCACCAGCTTCTCCCGCTCCCGGGAAGCGGGAAGGAAGGCAGGAGGGCGACTGGTTTCAAACAAGCACTTACTATCTCCTCGGGTCCTGTGAGGTGGAGTTTTGATCCTCATTTTACAGATGAGGAAACTGAGGCTCAGAGAGGTGAAGTGAGTTGTCCAAGGGGACAGAGCTCGACAGTGGATGTGTCTGCCTCCCCGACTCGGGGTCCCCACACCATGAACTCATCAATGTTGACAGCACCTGGGAGCTGAAGAGTTAGACACACCTGGGTTTGGACCCACTTACAAGTTGTGTGGCCTTGGGTAGGTCATTTCCCCTCTCTGAGCCCCTGTTCCCTCACCTGTGACATAGGAACAGCGATGCCTACACGGGAACCAAAGCTGGAGGCTCCCCTTCCTCCATCATGATCACTACCAGTGGAGTGTTCACCTACCGCTGCTCCCAACAAGTTTGGGGACAGGACAGGAGCCAAGGAGAGGCTGTGGGTCCCAGCACTGTCCAGTCACACTTTCTGCGAGGATGGAAATGCCCTATATCTGCTCTGTCCAGTATGGTGGCCATTTCCACCTGTAGCTACTAAGCACTTGAAATGTGGCTAGTGCAGCTGGGAAACCGAGGTCAAAATTTGACTTAATTTTAATTAAATGTAAGAGCCACTGGTGCCCAGTGGCTGCCGTTTTGGACAGCACAGGAGAATGTCCAGCCCCCGAGATCCCAGATGGCAGAGGCTGAAACCAAGGCGGTGATAGGGGACCAGAGCATTCACAGCTCCATCTGCTTGGGGCAAATGGGACAAATGGTGGGAGGGTGGAGCCAAAAGGGCATCAGGAAGCTCCCAGAACAGAGGACAAAGGAGGGTTGGAGATGGGCAGAGTGAGGGGCTGGGGCTGGGACCTGGATCCTGGTGGCCTCAGCTTCGGGTCCCACAGACCCCAATCCTGGAGCTGGGATAGCCTCAGAGGCACTGACATAGGCCTCGATACTCCCTCCCTGTTGTCAGAACCCCCTTCACTGTCTCATTCTGTCCATGGGGCGGAGGACGTCTCAGGTTCCAGTCTAGGCTCCTCCCCTCCTGAGCATCCCTGGACAGGCGCCTTGCCACCCCTGACCTGGGTGCCCCCCTGACGCGGGTGCCCCGGGGCTCTGGGAAAGCCCACCCCCACAGCAGCTCCTCACTCCCCAGCCTCTCACGCGTCTGCTTTCTCCTCCCTAGGCCCTGCGTCTTCCCAGGTGACCACGCCGGCTTCAGGACATGCACGGGCACAGCCGCAACGGGCAGGCCCACGTGCCCCGGCGGAAACGCCGCAACCGCTTTGTTAAGAAGAACGGCCAATGCAACGTCTACTTCGCCAACCTGAGCAACAAGTCGCAGCGCTACATGGCGGACATCTTCACCACCTGCGTGGACACGCGCTGGCGCTACATGCTCATGATCTTTTCCGCGGCCTTCCTTGTCTCCTGGCTCTTTTTTGGCCTCCTCTTCTGGTGCATCGCCTTCTTCCATGGTGACCTGGAGGCCAGCCCAGCGGTGGCTGCGGCCGGGGCCCCGGTGGGCAGCGGTGGGGCTGCCCCGGTGGCCCCCAAACCCTGCATCATGCACGTGAATGGCTTCCTGGGTGCTTTCCTATTCTCAGTGGAGACGCAGACAACCATCGGTTATGGGTTCCGGTGCGTGACGGAGGAGTGCCCGCTGGCGGTCATCGCCGTGGTGGTCCAGTCCATCGTGGGCTGTGTCATTGACTCCTTCATGATCGGCACCATCATGGCCAAGATGGCTCGGCCCAAGAAGCGGGCGCAGACGCTGCTGTTCAGCCACCATGCGGTCATCTCGGTGCGTGACGGCAAGCTCTGCCTGATGTGGCGCGTGGGCAACCTGCGCAAGAGCCACATCGTGGAGGCCCACGTGCGGGCCCAGCTCATCAAGCCCTATATGACCCAGGAGGGCGAGTATTTGCCGCTGGATCAGCGGGACCTCAACGTGGGCTATGACATCGGCCTGGACCGCATCTTCCTGGTGTCACCCATCATCATCGTCCACGAGATTGATGAGGACAGCCCGCTCTACGGCATGGGCAAAGAGGAGCTGGAGTCGGAGGACTTTGAGATCGTGGTGATTCTCGAAGGCATGGTGGAGGCCACCGCCATGACCACCCAGGCCCGCAGCTCCTACCTGGCCAGTGAGATCCTGTGGGGCCACCGCTTTGAGCCCGTGGTCTTTGAGGAGAAGAGTCACTACAAGGTGGACTACTCGCGCTTCCACAAGACCTACGAGGTGGCCGGCACGCCCTGCTGTTCCGCCCGGGAGCTGCAGGAGAGCAAGATCACCGTGCTGCCCGCCCCGCCGCCCCCGCCCAGTGCCTTCTGCTACGAGAACGAGCTGGCTCTCATGAGCCAGGAGGAAGAGGAGATGGAGGAGGAGGCAGCGGCCGCTGCCGCGGTGGCCGCGGGCCTGGGTCTGGAGGCGGGCTCCAAGGAGGAGGCGGGCATCATCCGAATGCTGGAGTTTGGCAGCCACCTGGATCTGGAGCGCATGCAAGCCACCCTTCCGCTGGACAACATCTCCTACCGCAGGGAGTCTGCCATCTGACCTCCGGGCCCTGTGCTGACTGCTTCCCACAAGAGCCTCTGCTGGGGGTGGGACGCCAGGACACCCCTCCACACTCAGGACAGAGCTGACCCTGGTTCCCTGGACCTTCTGGAGGGAAGTGGGGGCTTCAAAGACTGGACTTCAAAGTCCCTTCCTACTGACTCCAGAGCCCAGGCCTGGGAAGGGCCAGGATACCCTCCACCCTGTCAGCCCGGGTCCCCAGCACCTACCCACTGGTGGCTTGGGGACCCCAGACCCACCACCCTTTCCCCACTGACCCTTCAAGGACATGCCCCCTTTGCTCTCAGAACCTTGGGGAAGGCGGCTGGACTGCTGGGGGGTGGGCATCATGGTGTTCTGGGGTGGGCAGGGGGTTCATCTCAGGGGAGGGAGGGAGGGGGGTGCGTTTCTTTTGCATGACTGTGGCCTGTTGCTCATGACTTTCTTTTGTAAATATCTATAAATGGAGAGAGACGGAGGCACCAAACCCACCTTCCGCATTTGTACCTGCAGGACGCGGGGATGTGGCCCCTCTCTGTGCACCCCTCCTCCTCCCCCCGGCCCGGCAACCTAGCCCCTCCCCTGCCCCTGGCTGCTCCCCGGAGGCCCTCAAAGCCAGCCATCTTGGCCCCTGGATGGTGGTGGGTCTGAGCGCAGAGGCGGGACCCCAAGGGGCAGGATGAGGGCCCATCCCTTCCTGTGGTCCCTCTGGACCCCCAGGCCCAGCCCAGACTGACAATGGAGTTTGTAACTATATATTTTTAATAAAGTATATGGTCCATTAGGGGTAAACTGGTTGAAGACGGAGGGCTGGGAAGAAGAGAGAGAGACAAAGAGAGAGCAAGACAGACCAACGCGACGTGAGTGGGGTGTGTGTGTGTGCCCGTGTGTGTGCCCCTTTCTGAGATGCTGACCCTTGGAGGGAACCTTATTCCCTGCCATCTTCCTTCCTGGGAGCCAATGGGCAGGATCCTGAGAGAGCGTCAGAGGACCTGGCTTTGAGGCAGAGCTTTGCTGCTTACTAGCCGTGTGGCTGCCAGCAAGTTGCCCAGCAGCTCCTGGTCTCTGGTGCATCTGTAGAATGGGATGAACCATACCTCCCTCCCAAGAGACGATGGCCATGACAGCCCTGTGTGGATGTCCGCCAACCCTCTATAATTCAGCCGGAAATGGGAAGGGCCCACCTGGTCGACACCCCTACACACGTGCACACACACGGGGCTGGGCCGAGGGAGTTGGCTGCGATGGTGGGAAGGGCTCTGGGGGGCAGCTGGGAAACCTGGTCATAGTCAGACTTGGTCCCTGCTTCACTGTGGGACCTTCAGTAAGTCCCTTCCCTTCTCTGGGCTTCAGTTAGCCTGTGCTGTGTAACAAATCACCCCAACACTGAGACAACTGCGGCTTATCCTTTCTCAAGCTTACATGGGTGGGCTGGGGGGGTTCCTTGTTTGGTTTCTTCTGGACTCGCTCCAGAAGCTTTGCTCAGTGGGAATGTCAGCTAGGCTGTAAGGTCCAAGATGGCTTCCCCTACACGTCGAGCTGTTGGCCTGGCTGTTGGCTGGGGGGCTTCTGTTCTCCTCCAACAGGCTACACCAAATTCCTCCATGGCATCTCAGGGCAGCTGCTTAAGGAGGTGAAGGCGGAAGCTGTAAAGTCTCTTGAGCCTTGAGCTTGCATGCCGTCAGTTCCACTGCATTCTGTTGTCCAATCCAGGTGGTGAGGCCAGCCCAGATTCAATGAGACCCCACCTCTTAGGAGTGTGGGGAAGTCACATTGCAAAGGACACACACGCCAGGGCGGAATTGTGGGCATGCTTGGTAGTCTATCGTGGAACCTTTGAGTTTGAGGGTTCCTTCCAGCCCTAACTCTATTCTACATGCCAACCGTGTACCCAACATTTGGGGTGTAAGGAAGCAGAGGGCACCCTCCCTATTCCCAGGAGTCTTCTATGCAAAGATGCCAGCTACCTCAGGAAATACAGGGAACCAGCAGGCAAGCTCACCTACTATGAAGGGCTGTGGGCAGCTGTGTGAATGACCACATCTCACCAGCACTGGCAACATTTGGCCATTTGGGTCAATCACTGTGCATCCCACATGGTTTAACTGTTTACCGAAAGAACCTGAAACCTGCTTCCTGGAGAGAAAGAGGCTGGTCTGGGATCCAAGTCACCCAACAAATAAGTGGTCATAATGTCTCTCATTTGCACAACACCCTTCACATCCTTTAGTTCATCAAACTCTTACCAAACCCCAAGAGGCAGGTAGGACACAGATTTGGTCTCAGATGAGGAAACAGAGGCCCACGGAACTAAGGGCCTTGAACCAGGGTGAGGACTGTCAGAGACCCCAGGGCCTGCTTCCCCTTCACTCCTGGCCTCCCTGAGGCAGGGGCTCCGGGAGGGGAGGGGCTGCCTCCTTTCCTCCCTGCCCTCCCCACCCCACCCCACCCTACTCCACCCCATCCCCTCCCCGCCCCCCCCCCATTTTCCCAGAGTGCACCTGTGACCTCAGGGGCCTTGAATAGCCTACGGGGAGCCACTCAGCAAGACAAAAGTGCAGCTGCCCCTGGTGCCCCTTTGCCAGGGAGAGCACCCCGGGGTCTCACCTCCTTTCCTGGCGGCTCCTCAGAAGTGTCCCTGCTCCCAGCCCTGCAGGGCCCTGGGAGGCCCTCCCCAGGTCTGGCCCTCTCCTGCCTACTTCCTTCTCAGGGATGCTTTTGGCCCTGGTAAGCAGCAGTAACTAAAGAGGACCTCAGGCTCAGGCGCCGTGGACTCAGAACCTTCAACCCAGAGCACATCTTAGAGGTTGGCCAGCCCTGAGGGCAAGGGTGGGGGGCGGGCACGGGTAGAGCCCATCCTAAGAGGACCCCCATCCAGAGCGACACGCGGGCACTTCAAGGTCCCCCTCACACCTTCCTTGGCACCAAGCTGCCACTCCCTCAGACGCTCTGACAGTGGCTCCTTTAGGAGGCCTCTCTCTGCTAACATGCGAGCATGACCAGGGACACGTAAGACAGCAAGTTTTGACAAGGGTCCGAAAAGCAAGGACTTTCTGCGGTGCCAAAGTGGAGTGCCAGTGTGGGCCCTGGGAAGGGCACGGGGTGGGGGCAGGGTGCTGAGCACACAGCTGCAGGCGGCTGGGCCACACCCCCCCCCCCCCCCCCGGGCTCCGCTGCAAACTCCTGCTCGCTCTGCTCGCTCACTCACTCGCTCGCTGCTCGCTCAGCGCTGACTCACCTTCCCTCTCCCACCTGTTCCCCTTTCGCAGCCCTCCCACCCGCCTGCCCCCTCCCCTGCTGCTGGCAGGCAGCTCCTCTGATCTCTCCCTTCGCTCCAGGCTCCTGGGTGCTGAAATGGGGGGATCTCTTTATCTGGGGTCAGAACCTTAGCTATCATGGAGCCTGGAACCAGGGAAATGGGCTGGCTGAAGGGGCCTTGGAGAAGCCAGCAAGCCCTTCCTCACCCGTCTTCCCTGCAGAGCCTGGAAGGGGAGACTGCACCTACTCTGCCCTGCCCTCTCTCTTCCCCCCCCCCCCCCCTGCAGTCACAGCCCCGAGGGAGCGGTGGGCGGCAGGAGAGAAGGAAGCCGGAGAAAGGGAGGAAAGGGGGAGGGCAGGGAGAGTGAGAGGGTGTGGTCTGAGGAAGCTGAGAACCTCACCCTCATCGACCTGAAACCCACCCGTCAGGCCTAATTCTTGGAGGTTCGTCTTTGCTTCCTTCCCGCCAGCTTCTGAAAAACTTATTTTCCTTATGAATGCAAATTGCTTTAAGGAAAACACAGGAAAGAACCTAGAAGGCATTCAACTCAGCTGTTTCCTGCACCGCATTCTAGCCTTCTCTTTCTTGCTTCTTAGACCCCAGGCTGCGACCTGGGGCCCCTCGTGCTGTGTCTGGCTTTCCTCACTGTAGTTTTTCTCACTGCTGACTTTTCTTGGTATTGATGGATTCCACATATTTCCCATTTGGAATGACAACATAATGTTCATAATATCATAGAGTTCAGCAGGCCAACCCCTCAGTGACAGGCAGGGAAACTGAGGCCGACAGGGGCGTAACCTTGAGGCCGGCTCTCCCGGGTCACAGCCCAGTGCCCTTCCCACTTCTGTACACAGGACCACGTACTTAATTCATGGGGTCCATCGCAAGATGAAAATCTGTGTCTTTTGTTCAAAAGTCCAGAAAACTGGGCCATTGAAGGCACTCAGATATAAAGCTTTTTCCTTCCTTCAGACGACCTGCCCTGCTCATGTGCATGCAGCACTGTCCCACTGGACTTCACTCACAGAACACACGTTCAAGGAGAAAACTAAGAATTTCAAGCCAGAGACTACAGAGCATTCAACCAAGCTGGGGTCCCCCCGTGAAGCCAGCCTCTGATGAGCTCTGCTGGCCTAATGCTTCCCCGCCCCCCCCCCCCCCCATCCGAGTCCTTCCCCTCCTGTATCCTGATAAATTCCAACTCTTCTGCATGACGCAATGCTGTGATCAACATCTTTGGGCAGTTTTTTTGTTGTTTTCATTGTTTTCTTCTTGTGGCTGTTTGCTTGGCTAACTACTAATGGAATTCCAGGATGTTTGTCAGACTCTCTCAAAATGCGACCCCCAGCATCTGAATCTTCCCACAAGGACTGTGTAGACCTGAGTTCCAAACCAAGCTCCCCCTCTGCAGCTTTCCGATGGGGCTGTCTGATGAGCGGGTGAGCACGCATGAGGAGGAACGACTGGCACGGGGGCACAGTGACGGCCATGGAGCCAAGAGCACTGGCAGTTACGTGCATATTTATAGAGAGAAAAGGTCACGGGTGTGAGACCCAGAGGGTCCCAGGTTTGCATTCTGCCTCTACCACTTACTAGCCATGTGACTTTGGGCAAATTGGTTGATGTCTCTGAACCTGTTTCCTCACCTGTAACAATGGGCCATTCATATCCATCTCACAAGCTTGTGGTGTGGATTAAATGAGATCTCATATGTGACCAGGCATGGCATGGTGTCGGGCACATTATTGGACCCAAACATATGGGAATTGCCTTCCAGAAAGGATTTTGATGGCTTACCATATGAGACACAGATGATCTAAAAACTGACCTCTGAGCTTCCTGGCAGCTGTGCAAAAAAGGAAACTTGACAGATCACTTAGCTCTCAGTATATGAGGACTGGGAGGCCACAGAAAGCTTGGGTTCTGACTTACTGTGTGCTCCTGAGCTATCTCTTCCTTTCTCTGAACTTCATTTTCCCCATCTTCAAAGTTAGACACTGGACCTAATGACCTGCTGAGCCCTGAGACGTCTGACAAGCTGGGGTTCTATTCCTGTGTCCTTTAGAAGATGGCAAGAGGCCCTGGGGAAATGGTGGGGAAGGACAGAATTGGAACTTGGCAAAATCGGGAGGATGCTCGAGTCTATCTTTGCTCCCTCCCACAATCACTGGCAACCTCCAGGGCCCACCCCTCCCTCCATTCGAGGCCTCAAATCTGGTATAGAAATCCCCACACAGGCGCTGTTGGAATGCCCCCACGCAGAGGCATTTGCTTGGCTCCTGGTCATCAGCTCACACATCAGCCCCGCCGGCTACAGATTTCAAAGGGCTCTGTGTCATTCATTCATTCCTCACGTGACAAATATTCGTTGAGCTCCTACTCTGAGCAAGGGTCTTGGAGAGCGGATCCAGTGCTGAGCCAAACAAGCAAAGATGGAGTAGGGTCGGGGTCCCCAGCCCTTCAACCCTGGGCTGTGGCATTGGCAAAGAACCCTTGGCTGAGAGTCCTGAGGCCTCTGGCCCGAGCCCTGCCACCAACGCCGGGTGGGACCGTGGGCAATCCCTGCCCCGGCTTGGGACAGCCCCCAGGGCTCCCTGGTTACAGTCACCATAGCTGTCCACTGCAGGTACCATGGCAAAAAGGGCAGGTAGGCTGGAGCCCCTGCTGCATGGAGGTTGTTGTCGGCTCTCACAGTGCCCGCAGGGGGAGGGAAGCCAAGAGGGGACCTCCGGGGACCCCACGGACAGAGGAAAGACGGGCCCAGGAAGGGGGTTTGAGATGCCACATACAGGGACAGGCGCAGAGCCCCATCCAGAACCCGGCTTCTGACACCCCACCTGTCACTAGGATTACCTCCTCCTGGGATGTGGCCCCTTGAAATGAGGGTCTGGAGGTCAGCACCTGCCCCTTGTGTTCTGGAGCCTTCCCTGCCAAGCAGAGCAGCAGCTCAGCTCGCTGTCCTCCCCTTCTTGGCTCCAGGATCTTTCCAGGTCTTTCTGAGCCCCCTCTCTCCTCCCCTCCTCTTGGGCCTCCCTGTCAACACCTGCTCCAGGGGCTTACGGGCGAGTCCACAGAGGTGGGAGAGGGTTCAGGAAGTGGGGAACGTGCTGGGAGGAATGGAGGGGACATCAGACCCTGATGTGAGAGCAGGTGACAGAGACAGAGGGGCTGTGACAGAGATGGGCAAGGGGAGAGACACAGAGACTGAGAGAGACAGTGATAGAGTCAGAGACAGAGAAAGATGGAGAGAGACAACGGCTGAGAGACAGAGGCCGACAGGACAGAGAGCAAGAGCAGGCCAGGAGGGGGCAGAGGGAGCCTGTGAATGGACCAAGAGAAGACCTACACAGAGTTCTAGAGGGAGAGAGACACTTGCTCACTGAGTCAGAGGCGGAGAGCAAGAGGTGCGTGGGGTTGGGGAATGTGGATGTGGAGGGGCAGATGGCGGCCTCCCCCCACCCCCAAGGCCTGGCGTGTCTTTGGGGAAGCAGCTGGATGCTCCAGGTTCCCAGGATGGAGAACCCCCCAGGCCTGCATCCAGCCAGGCAGAGAGGAAGGTAGAGACCCCTCCCTGTGGGCTGTGGCTGAGTGAGGGGCATCCTCGAGGAGAAGGCTTGGAGGGGCTGAGTGGTGGTGGGGGCTCCATGGAAAAACCAGAGAGGCCGAGGCAGCCTCGCAAGTGGAGCTGCTGACAGGGAGCACTGCCGGGCAGTTTGTGGCCCCCGTGGCGCTGCGCCCTGCTGAGGCCTTGCAGGGCTGGACCACGAAGCCACTAAAACCCAAGTTAGAGCCGAAGAAAATCCCAGAGGCCAGAGGGGACAAACAAGCTCACACCCCAGCTTTCTGCAATGGGGAGAGGGCTGCTGCCACTCCCTGCTCAGCAACAGTGTGACCCCAGCCTCTTTCCTCACCTGCAACAGGAGGATGTGGACGTCGGCCCCTGGAGCCACGCTCAAGCCCCTGCAAAATGGAGACAGGTGGCAGCTCCATTCCAGGCTGTGAGATGGCCCTCCACCCGCCATCCCCAGCACAGACACCCCACCCAGCCTCTTGTTACAGTTTGAGGGTGATCTCAACAATCCCTTACCTGACAACATAACAATTAAATGCCTACACTTTACAGGTTACAAAGCCCCTAAGCTTTGATTTCTCATTCGACTCCCCATCAGCCCTGTGAGGGGATTCTATTATTATCCCCATTTTACAGACATCAGAGAGGCGACTATCTTACCCAAGGTCAGGCAGCCACTCGGCGCTTTACCCCAGGCTTTCTGGCCTCACAGCTGCCAGCGTTCCAGCCCTGCGTGGCGGAGGTTGGCTGATAGGAGAGGGGGGAGGGAAGGGGGTGCATGTAGGGGGAAGACAGTTGCCACTGGGGGCCGAGCCAGGAGAGGAGGTGAGGGCAGCAGGCTGAAGATCTGGGGCCTTTCCCTGCAGGCAGTGGGGAGCCCTGGGTGGTCTTGGAGCAGAGGAGTGAGTGATGGAGGAGGCACGCAGGAAGCTGCATGTGGCGGCTGAGTGGGCTGGAGTGGGAAGTGGGCAAGGACAGGAAGCTGGAAGCACAGAACGGGCAGAGTGACAGTCAGAGGAGGTCCGGCCTCCACGCAGCCTTTGAGTCTCCTCCAGGGGGCCCCCGAAGGAAGCAGGACGGAGCAGCTTTCTGGGCTGGGCAGCGAGACAGGAGGAACGGGGATGCTGCCAGAGGAGCCTCAGCAGGGGCACAGTCACGATGGGGAAATGGAAGGGATGGATGGCTCCCGTCTTCTCCATGACAGGTGAGAGGGGGGAGGACACAGGCAATTGAGCACTGCGAGAGGCAAAGGTGGAAACCCACGGAGAGGATGGACAAGGCTATTTACGGCACGGTCCCTGCAGGGAAGGAGTGGGGGGAGCTGCAAATGGCCTTGCTGCCCCGGCAGCCAAGAACCCAAGAACCCAGGGGAAAGAAATCAGCCTTTGGCTAAGGAACGCCCAGCGACATTGCTGCCTCAGGAAGGAGGGCGCAGAAAGGGCTGGGCTCTGGAGCCCACAGCCTCGGTGAGGGGCCCCGTGGTGCCCCTTCCTCCCTGGGCTGTCCTGGGTGATCTGCTCCCCTTCTCTGGGCTTCATCTGTAAGAACGACATGCTAATGACAGTCCCGCTTTCACAGGGGTGACAACATGTGGACTAAAGGGCATAGTGCACGCAGATCCTGCCACACAGTGTCAGGCACGGAGGCGGGGCTCACCAACGCATGCTCCTTCTCTTCCCTGGAGACAGGCAGGCCTCACTCCAAGACCTGGAGAATGGGCTTGCTGGAGGTGAGGCAGGGGAAGGCGGGCTTGGACACCCCACGCTGTCATCCTGGCCGCTCTCTGTCAGCCTCCCGGGAAACACGTCTCAGAGCATCAGGGCTGGAAAGGCCCTTTGGGACCTGACCCCGTCTCCTCGAATTACAGATGGGCAGACAGAGGTCGGGAAAGGAAAAGGGATGTGCCCGCGGTTTCATGGTAACTCGGATGCCCAACCGAGGCGGGAACAGCTCAGGCCCAGCCCTTCTCTGCCTCAGGCCCGGCTGTGAAATGAGGTGACAGGGATCCTGCCGGGTGGGCTCAGGCTCACGGAGCTGATGCGCAGAGGGCCCGGCACATGGGAGGTGTTCAGAAAACGGTTTAGCCTTCTGCTTATTGAGGTCACACTCAGGAGACCGGACACCGCAGTGGTAAGGAGCATAGTCTCAGGCGTCATCCAGACCCAGGCTGAAGCCTGGCCCTGCCGTTGCAACTGTGTGACCCTGGGCAAGTGACTTGGCCTCTCTGAACCTGTGTCTGTTCCTCTGTAAAATGTGGGAAGCCTCAGCTCCCGCCTCACAAGGCTGCTGGGAGGGCAGAGGGAGGCAGCGTCTCGGCATCAGGCCCCCAGCCCCGGCGGCTGCGGCCCTCTCCCTCCTCTCAGTGCCCCTGGCCTCGCACGCCACCATCAGTGCCCACACATTGCCAGTCCCTCATGGGTGGAGAGCCTGGCCTTGAAGAGACTGAGGCAACCTCTCCCATCTGGCAAGGAAGTGACTCCAGCTCACCTCAGGCCCCCGAAAGAGTCCTATGTTAGCTTCCAGCTCCTCCACGGAGAGGCCCAGAAGCAATGCGAGGGCGTCTGGCTGCTGGGGGCCTGCACCGGCGCCCCCAGCCCTCCCCCATTCTGCCAGGCACTGTCAACCTGGGCCCTTGGCCTTCCTGCCTCCTGGTAACTGCCCCACATCCTGGGCACCTGAGGCCCTCTCCAAGGCTGGGCTGCCTGCTCCTCTGGGCTCAACTGCAATTCCAGCTCCAATTGAGGGGCTCCACTCCACCTGGGCACCGTTTCTCCCCTAGGGCCCAGGACCATCATGCTAATTAGGATCCCCAAATTCTCCATTGGGCCTTCAAGCCAGTCCATGTTTCCACAGCCCCATCCCAGAGAAAGCAGTTCTCCTGAGGGCAGAAGGAAGGAGACAGGACTGCTACATTAGGAGTGGAGCCATTATTCACTCAGCCCCAAGGAACTTTCTCCCCAATGCAGTGGACTGTTTCCTACCTCAGTGCCTTTGCACTGCGATTCCCCTGCTGGGATGCCCTTCTCCTTCATCTCCAGCTGGGACTGGAACCCAGACTGCCCGGATCCGGAGTCCAAGCTCTCAACCACTCCATGGTCCCTCTGGAAGAGCATCGAAGCGAGGGGCAGCATGTGCAGAGCGCGGCCTTATGAAAGAGGGGCTACTGTCAGCAGGTGGAAGGTTTTTGGTTTCTGGAGGCACTAGGGGACTTCCCTCTCTCCCCTGTTTTACAGATAAGAAACAGGCACAGAAAAGTGAAGCAGCTTGCCCATGATTATACACTGGCGAGGGAGGCAGCTGGAATTGGAGCCCTGGGGTCTGTTTCCAGAGCCCGCACCCTGCACCCTGGTGGCTGCCCCTGGGCAGGGGCTCAGAAGAGGCTTGCTGGATGAGGAATTGAATGAATGCACTGATGGGATTCCAGCCCACAGGCCCACTGCTCGCCAACTGTGCATCTCTAGGCAAAGGGCTTACTCCTCACGGCTGCCCACCTGTCGGAGTGGAGCTGAGAACTTTCCTGGTCGAGGCAGGGAATTGGGGGAACCCACATCTCAGGGGCCTGCAATCCCCAGATCCTAGGTCTGGTGAGCTGGTGGTGGGGAGGGGGTGGAGACGGGCAGGAGGTGGCCTTTCTGGGCAGCGTGGGCAGGGAGAGGCACGTGGAAGGCTGGGGTGCTTCGGCTGCATCCTGGTGCACAAGCCCATGGCCAGGCAGCCCCTCTCAGTCAAAGATGAAGCCAGAGGCTCAAGCAGCGTCTCCAGAAGCCCCGGGCTCCAGGTTCACAACTGCTCAGTTTCTCAGCAGGCAGGAGAGAGTCTCTCCCAACAGTTCCGACCAGAGTCCCAGAATCCAGCCTCACTGGAGCCACACGTCCACCCCTGAGTCCACCCCCGTGGCCAGGGGCATGGACCACTCTGACTGGCAGGCATGAGTCGTGGGCATGGAGAAGCTTCTTGTCTTAATGGGAAACTGGCAACCGGGGGGTGGGGGGAGACCAGAGGAGCCGAGAAGGAAGGAAGGGAGCCAGGAGCCAGGGATAGAAGACAACAGCCGGGCAGGGAAAGTGCCCCTCTCCAACTTCAGCTAACATCTGGTCAGGCGCGAGCACAGAAGCCTGAGTCAGGCTCTGCTGGACTGTGGTGACCTCGGGTAAGCCACACCTCATCTCTGAGGCTCAGCTCTCCTGTGTAAGATGGGGGCAACAGTAGCAGCAACCTCATGGGCCGCTCCGACAGTGTAAAGGGCATTAGGCTCTTTGCTGATGGCAGTGGTTTTTTTCATCCTCATTCTTCAAAGTTCACCTTTCAGTCGCATGTGTTGACCCTAGCTTGGCATCAGACAGCTGGCAATGCCCCTTTCTAGCCATCATCTGCAGTGGCCCCACTCCTGCCCTGGGAGGTACTGGCATCCCTGTTTACAGGTGGGAAAGCAGGCCCGGCAGCTAGAACGACGGCCCAGGTCCCTCGGCTGATCAGAATCAGGACCTCACCTGGAATGGGAAGCCCGAGTTCCTCCCATGACAGCAACTGTTGCTTGAATTGGATAAACGTGGGAGAGGGAACAGTTCTTCGCTTCAGTTTCCCCTCCTGCCACAGAGGAAACCAGAATGATCCCCTTCTCCCCTCCCTAGGGAAGTCTACGCCAGAGGAGCGGTTACTAGGAATTCTTGCCTCACCTGCCCAGGGCCCCCGCGCCTTCCCCGGGGCCCCTGTCCCACAGCGCCGCCCCGTGGCGGCCTCGGGGACGGCAGGCTGAGGGCGCCGGGCGGACGTGGCCCCTCGCCGAGCCCCACGCGGTACCCCGACCCCGGCGGGGAGCCCGGGCCCGCGGCCCGCTCGGTCCCTGAGGCTGGAGCCCTGCTCGGTCCTCTCTCCGCCTCGGGACCTGCGCATCCTCACGGCCCGCTGGCGCGAACACGCGGAGGGCGTCGGCACCCGTCTCATCAGACGCTCCTGCAGCACCGCGAGGAGGGACCCGCCCGCCCATCGCGGGCGCGGAGACCCAGCCTGCAGGCAGAGGCGCTCCGAGGTCACGCATCCAGGAAGGGGCGGGAGGGTGTTGGGGCGGGGAGGGAGGAGTTGGGGGCGGGATTTGAGCCTAGTTATAACTTTGTCCTCAATTTTGTTTGGGGCACTGGAATTTGCAAAGTGCTGTTCACAGCCCCGGGGCCATTCGGATGAGACTCGCGAGCTGCGCTGTCCCACAGTAGCCGCGAACCACACGGGGCACCTGCAATGTGGCTGGTCCGAGTGGAGATGTGCTGTAAATGTAAAACACACACCGGATTTCAAACACTTAGCACGTGAAAAGAGAATACAACGCATCTCAATAATAATGTTTTTTATTGGTTATATGTTAAAAATGATAATATTTTGGATATACTGGGTTAAATAAAATATATAATTAAAATACATTTTTATTTATATATTAAATATATTTACTAAATATATTTTATTTTATATATTAAAATATATAGTTAAATATATAATTGAAATTTTCTGTAAGGAAAATTCCACCTGTTTCTTTTTATCTTTTTGCATAATTACTAGAAAATATAAATTGACAAATGTGGCTCGTGTTTGTGGCTCACGTATTTGTACAGGACAGTGCTAGACGAGATAGACAGCCCGTCTGGGAGGGGGCCCTGGGACCTGCATTTAACAAGGTCTCTTCAAACATGCTGCAGACCATGAAAGTCTGAGCTGAAGCTTCGGGAATGTGTCTGGCTTATTCCTACTACAGCTCTCAGGATCGGGCATGGGGCCTAGCAGAGACTAGGTGCTCATTAAATGTTTGCTGAGTGAATTATCTCCTCCAAGGCTCACAGTAGGTAAGTAGAGGAGATAAGACATTTTAAAAAATAGTAACTATGGAGTTCTGTGCACCAGCTAAAAACCAAAAATTGACTTATAGGTACCAAGAGGAAACACGGCCAACATATACTGCTAAAGAATATTATCTATATAATCCCATCAAATAAAATATTTTTATATGAAGGACAAAGGACCTGGTTTCTTCAACAAATTGCAAGGAAAATAAAAGAGAGAGAGTAGGAGCCTGTAGTCTGAATGAGACTTAAGAGATGCTGACCAATTATACGCTCCCACAGGCCTTATTTACATCCTCACTCGAAAAGCAAATTGTAAAAGATGACACTTGATGATGTCAGGAAGTTATGGTTATAGGACAGTAATGGGAATTGGGTTTCTTTTTAGTCCTTTTCTTTTAGAGATACTTCTTAAATATTTAGGGATTAATTTATATGACGGATGAGAGCTTCTTCAAAATACTATTGGATGGGAGAACAAATGGAGATAAATGTGTTCATTTGGTGTATATCTGAGCTGGTTGATGGGCACGTGGGGGTTCATTTTATATGATTCTGTAGTTTTGTCTATATTGAAAAGTTTCCATAATATAAATAGTTTTAAAATAAGAAATCAAGTCACCTCTCACAAAGGCCAACTGGTAGTTTAGAAGTGATTTGACCCAACTAAGAGGAAGAGAGGGAGACAAATATAAATTGTCCTTCTTTATCTGGAAAAAGATCAAAATCAAAAGCTTTATCAGGGGCCGGCCCGGTGGCACAGCGGTTAAGTGCACACGTTCCGCTTCGGCGGCCCGGGGTTCGCCGGTTCGGATCCTGGGTGCGGACATGGCACCACTTGGCAAAAGCCATGCTGTGGCAGGTGTCCCACATATAAAGTAGAGGAAGATGGGCATGGATGTTAGCTCAGGGCCAGTCTTCCTCAGCAAAAAGAGGAGGATTGGCAGCAGTTAGCTCAGGGCTAATCTTCCTCAAAAAAAAAAAACGATTTATCACTCTGTTAATAACAGACAAACTAGGCTTCAAGGCAAAAGCATTATTAGAAACAAAGAAGGAATATATAACTCCAAGAAGACGTAGTAATTCTAAACTCTTATGCACCTGGTAACATAACCCCAAAATATACAAAGCAAAATAAGGAGAAATTAAATCCATTATCATAATTAGAGATTTTATCACAACTCTTTCAATGACTAATATATCAAGGATAAAATAATAATCACTACGGATATAGAAGATAAAAACAAGACAGATATCCAATCTCATTAGTAATCAGAGAGATGTAAATTAAAGTCACAATGAGTTGGAATTTTATTCCCACTAGCTTGGAAAAATTATAAAGTTGAACAGTTGCACATTTGGCAAGGATGTATGGCTCTGTGGGGATGCTCATGCATTATGGGTGGGAGTAAAGATTGGTTCAGTCTCCTTGGAAAATAGTCTAGCCTTGCCTAATAGAGTTGAACATGCAGCACACGCAACGATTTAGCAGTTCTCATCCTTAACTCACTATTTAAGAATAAATGCGGGGCCGGCCCGGGGACGCAGCAGTTGAGTGCACACGTTCTGCTTCAGTGTCCGGGGGTTCACGGGTTCGGATCCCAGGTATAAACATGGCACCACTTGGCAAGCCATGCTGTGGTAGGCGTCCCTCATAGAAAGTAGAGGAAGATGGGCATGGATGTTAGCTCAGGGCCAGTCTTCCTCAGCAAGAAGAGGAGGATTGGCAGCAGATGTTAGCTCAGGGCTAGTCTTCCTCATAAAAAAAAAAAAGAGAGAGAGAGAACACATATATGCACATGTGGTCGATCTGTAGGAAAGTCAGAGGAGGGAGGGCGGCAGCTGTGGAAGGCGCAGGGCTGTGTTTCTAAGGCGTTGGCAGTTTTTCTGGATGTGAGTACATGGGCGTCTGTATTGTTTTTCTTTAAATTGTATGTCTTTTGCATGTATATCTTATAATAAAAATGCTATGCCTACATATTTGCGTACATCACATCTGTATATAAGTGCATAAGAGGCTGGAAGCAGACCCCAGACGGTTCGCTGGCTCTTCCTAGACGGTGTTATTGGGGTGGTGGGGGGAGGGAACGCATATTTTCTTCAATATTCCTGGATCGTTTGCATGTTTCTTCAGTGAGTGTGTATGACGTGGGTAATTTTGGAGACCCGATTAAAGCAAGTGAAGCAAAACAAAACCCAAATGACCTTCACGCAAGCAGAGTGGAGGCCACGGCGCTCTGGGAGGCAGGTCAGTGGGGTGCAAAGAGCCGCCACTTTCTGGTGAGTCACGTGATTTCTCTAAGGCCCAGTGGCCTTGTCTGTACAATGGGTCTAATGGGGTCTGGTCTCCTGGGGTCTCTGGAGGACTTGGGGGGTGAGATGGACGAAGGGCCTGGCCCAGCCCTGGGCACACAGTGGATGTTCAGTCCCCGGGGACGCTGGTGAGAGAGGGAGGGGTGTTTGGCGAGTTTCGAGGAGGAGGATAGAGAGTGGGGACTGGGAACAGACGTTCAGCTGGGTGGGGTGGGGAGGTGACGTGTGTGCCAGGCCTTGGGGGACTAGGAGAATGTGGAGGTGGAGTAAAAGAATGACGTATTTGGCTGGGGATAGGGAGTGAGGAGGAAGCGGGTGGCCGGGACGGGGGATGGGCGCAGTGCTAGGGGGTGGGGTGGGGAAGGGAGAAGCTTTCCTCAAGACACAGCAGAACAGAGGAGGATGGGGCTAACAAGGGCATCATTCGGAACCAGAGATGTCATGCAAATATATGCAAAAGACCATGCAAATGAGCCCAGCTGGTGGCCGGTGGGAAGAGGATTCAGCTATTGATTTTGTTCCCAAAGTGTGGTCCAGGGCCACCTGTGACAGAAACACCTGGGGAACTCATCCTGGTCCCTCCGCCACCCCCAGACCTGCTGCTTCCATCCTCTGGGGCTGCAGCCCAGGAGTCTGCTTGTTTAAGGAGCTCCCCAGGTGATTATTTACTTCCACATTCATTTATTGAACGTGCACATGGTAGTGCATAATTATAACACATTATAATATATAATATAAACATTCACACACAAAAGTAAGACTCCCTCCCTCCTCATTCTCCCCCTCCATGCCCAGAGGCAACCACCGTGCCGGTTGGGGTGTGTCCTTTTGGAAGCTACTCTTCACGTTCCCGGGTGATTCAGCCTCCGTCCTTTCAGATCCACAATGTCTTGGAATCTTAGGGTGATGCCTCTGGGTCACTCATTTGTGACTTTGTTCACTCAAAATTCACTAGGAGCCTGCTGAATGCCAGGCCCATGCCAGGCACAGGGGAGACCCCAGCCCTGCCCCCAGGAGCTCACACAAGATGGGGAGCCATTCACAGGGAAGATATGAGGGCATCCTGCCTGTGAGAGTGTCTATACCCACAGCACCTCCCGGACCCCTCCTTCTGGCCTCCCCGACTCCTCCAGCTCAGAAAGCCCCAAACAAGCTCAGCAGCCCCCGACCCGCCTCCTCCCGGGCACTGTCCAGTCCCATGGTCCCCGTCTCCGAGCAAAGTGCTCAGCTGGCGTCTGCCCTCACCAAGCTACATTCATCTCTCACAGTTCTCCAGGCTGGGAAGTCCAAGATCAGGACACCAGTGGATTCCGTGTCTGGTGAGGGTCCGCTTCCTGGTTCACAGAGAGCCATCTTCTCGCTGTGTCCTCACATGGCAGAAGGGGCAAGAGAGCCCTCTGGGGTCTCCTTTATAAGGGCACTAATTGCATTCATGAGGGCTCCACCCGTATGACCTAATCACCTCCCATAGGCCCCCCCAATACCATCACTCTGGGGGTTGGGGGACACAAACATTCAATCCATAATAGTCAGGTTCGGCTCAGATAACACCAACGGCCCGGAAACAGGGGCACATCGCAATCGCAGGTGCTGACCATCCTGGCTGGTTCTGTCTGGGAGGCACGGGGGGTCTCAGATGGTCACTTGCAAACTCTGGACCAATTGCTGGTGGAGCAGAGCACTGGCTGGGCCCCCGCCTTTCTGCCCCCAGCTTCGCCCCCACCCGACCCGCTCATTCCTCTCACATTCACCCAGGATGGGTGCATGTCCAGCCTGGTGGGGCCCCCGCCTGGGCTGGGGTTTGTCTCCGTACCAAAGAGGAGACTCGGAGGGTGGCAGCTCCAGCACACAGTGGGTGCCAGGCTGAATGTCCGAACTAAGTCCATAGAATGAAAGCTCTGCCCTCACCCGAGGGGCGTGGAAGGGAGCTAAGTGGATTCCAGCCCCAACTGTTGTCATCCTCACCCCACTGTCACTTCTGTTGCCAGAGTTGGGGGCCTCTAAACGAGATTGACTTTAAAACATAATGCATGTTAAAAACTCACTTTTTTACTTAAGTTTATTTTAAAAGGAAACTTTCTCTCCCTACCATCAGTGGAAACCATGAAGCTGCCATGTACAGAAGGAGAGGTAGAAATCAATAAAATGAAATCTGCCAGTGTGTTTCTACTCCCCAGGGGCTCCTGCCGATCGGTGCTGGGATGAGGCCCAGCTCCGTTACAGGGAGGGTCGAAAGTGGTGTCCCCTCACTGGTACTTAATGGAGACCTTCTCCCGACCCCCTCAGAGGGATGGTGAGCGCACTGAAGAAGGAAACTGTGATGGAAACTGTGATGAGCTTTGCTTCCTGCTCTGTCCATGGATCTCCAGGGTTCTCCTCCCACGGTTCTCCTCCCACCCTTGGGAGGTGCATTTCCATCCCAAACTGCCATGGAGGGGAGGGATGGATGGAGGGAGGCCGGCCACGCACACTGGGACAAGGCACTGGGCTGAATACTTTTTTTTATAAGGAAGGTTGGAAGATTAGCCCTGAGCTAACATCTGCTGCCAATCCTCCTCTTTTTGCTGAGGAAGATTGGCCCTGAGCTAACATCCGTGCCCATCTTCCTCTACTTTATATGTGGGACGCCTACCACAGCATGGCGTGCCAAGCGGTGCCATGTCCGGACCTGGGATCCGAACCGGCGAACCCGGGGCCACTGAAGCGAAAAGTGCACGCTTAACTGGTGCGCCACCGGCCGGTCCCTGGGCTGAATGTTTTAGACACCACCTCAGTTAATCCTCCAGGCAGCCTGTAAAGAGGGGTGTGTGTGAGTGCGTGTGTGTATGTGTGAGCCAATTTCCCCCGAGAACAAGGAGGCGCAGAGAGGTTAAGGGACAGCCACTGAGCGCCTGGAACCCGCTCCAAAGCCTCGCTATTTTCAGGCCAGCACCTAATTCAGCCCTGGCCTCCACGGCAGGGCGCTCGCCAACACTCAGGGCCACCTGTCGAAGTGACCCCGCCTCCCAGAAGCGTCCTGGGTTTCTGCTTGTGAATGACCGCATTCAGGGCCCTCCTCGCGATCGCAGGCGAAGGCCCGAGGGTTTCGGGCGGCCGGCCCGCCGTCTCCCGCCGGTGCGCCGCGGTCCGCTCCGCAGTTGTCACGGACAGCGCCGCGCCGCGTGACCCGAACTGGAGGCAGCGCCCTCGGCGGCCACACGGGGGCAGCAGGCGAGCGCCCGCCGCGCCGCCCGCCGCCGGAGGTCTAGCCTGGGCCTTGGAGGGAGGGGGCGCCGGGGGCCGGGGTCGGAAGGAAAGGGGCAGGGGTACGAGGGACCTGGGCCTGGCTCTGGCCTGGCGCTGACTCCACGCTGGGACCCCGGACCGGCCGCCTCACCCCAGGAGCCTCAGTTTCCCCATCTATCAAATGGCTCAGGCCGTCTGCAGAGGCCTTCTGGACCCTGAGGAGCTTTTGTGCCTGGTGTCCCTGCTCGCAAGGCGGCGGCCTGCCTCGGTCTCACAGAAGCCTCTCATGCCCAGGGAGAGGGAAGTGAGTCCCCTGACGTCCCACCTGACTCCAAGCCCAGCTCCGGGGCTGTGGAAATCCCCGCGTACAAAAGGGGAAACTGAGCCCTCTAAGGGGAGGGGATTTGCCTGTGCTCTCACACAGAACAGGGCAGAGTCCAGGACACAACCTCCAGAGGGTCTGCCTCAGTGGGCCCGGGCCCTGCTGCCCGGGATCTGCCTCCCACCGGGCCCCCTTCCCACATCTCCTTAAGGCCAGCCTAACACAAGCCCCTTCCATCTCCCTCAGAAGGGAGGACACAGCCGCGGGTGGCCTTTGCCCCTCAGCACAGCCCCACTCACATGCACAGCACAGCAGCCATAAGAGGCAGATGAAGATACTGAGGTTCAGAGTAGGTCAGAGGCAGGGCTGGGACCTGAACCTCCCTGTCTCGAGGCCTGTCTGCACCGCTGAACTGTCCCCTTCACATGTCAGTGCAGGAAAGGAGGGCTGAGGGGATATTTGCTGAGCTCCAGCCCCAAGCCTGGCCCCGAGTTGGAGTGTGGTCCTCACTGGGTGCTCCGGCCCTTCCGAGAGGCAGCAGCATCGCATGTGCGCCCCAATCACGGATGAGGAATGAGCTGTGGGCCCCGAAGGAGCGAGCGGACTGGGATTTGAACCCAGGTCGGCTTGGCTCCCGCAGCTCGCACTGAGCCTAGGGTCTGACCTTTCTCTGGGGCAGGGGCCCTGCAGGCTGCCTCCCTATGTGGCCCCAGAGCCCAGAGCAGCAAGGGGAGCGGGTTCCTGGGGTCACCTGGGCAAGTCAGGCCACCTCCCTGTGTTCCGTGTCCTCGCCCTCCCCGGCACCAAAAATAAACACTGAAGAGACCTTCCGGCCAAGTCGGGTAGCATGTTCCAGCCAGTGCCCATGCCGGGGAGAGCTGGGCCTCGGTGCCGGGCAGGCGTGGGGACGGCTCCCTTGGCTGTAAATGAGGCTCAGGAGCAGGAGGCCCTGCAAAGGCTGGGTCTGGGCCCACGTGGTCAGCGAGAGGGGAGCCTCCCCCGGGTGAGGGGGAGATGGAAGGACACAGCCGGGACAACCAGGGTCACCAGTGCCAGCATCAAGGGCCATGGGGTGAGGGGAGCAGAGGACAAGGGGCTGGTGTCATCATGGTGACAGAGCCGCTGTCCTCCCCCCACCCCACACTCAGACTTAGCCGGGGCCCAGCCTTGGCAGAGGGTTGTCAAAGACACCATCCTGGCCTCCAGGGACTGCCCCGGTCAGAGAAATAGGCCAGCAGGAGGGCCAGAGATTCCTCCCCCTCTGCATAGTCACTGCCATCGTCGTCGTCATCATCACCATCATCATCATGGACTTCAAAGAAGCTCAAAGAATTTCCTCCTCTGGCCTGAGTGCAGCCCACCCTATGGAAGCGGGAAGCTGGGTGAAAAGCCCTCTGGGGGCCTCCCCTGTTGGGGTAGGGGGCGTGTGGGGAGGCCTGAAGCTTATTGCACGAATTCTCCGCCTGGGAGTCAGGGAGACTTCTCAGAGGAGGTGGCCTGTCCTCTGAGCTTTGAGAAACAGGCTGTATGGTTCCCCCTGTTAGGCGGCACCCGGAGGAGTCAGGTTCACGGGCACGGAAAGCAGGATGGCGGGGCTCCGGGCTCCGGGAGGGGAGGATGGGGAGTTAGCGTTCTGTGGGCACAGAGTTTCCATTTGGGAAGATGAAAAAGTTCTGGTGATGGCTGCTCAGCAAGGTGAATGTACTCAGAGCCACAGAACGGTACACTTAAAAATAGCTAAAAGGCAAATTTTAAGTTATGCATGTTTACCACAATTAAAAAATTATTTTCATTAACAAGAAAAAAATGAGCAGGAATTGGGCAGGCAGAGTAGGGGAAAGAGAGGTCCCCAAAGTTGTGGAAGAGGAGGGAGAATGTGGCCCCAAAAGGCAAGGACATTGACATCGGGGCAGAGAATGCAAGAGGGGGAGGAAGTGGGGCATTGATGGGGACAGGCGCAGGACACAGCCCCACACGCTGCCACCTTCTTTCTCACCATCATCCAGGTCCCAACACCTCCACCCCAGCCCGAGACCCCACTCCTCCCCACACAGTGTCCCACTGGACAAGACACTCCAGGCTCCCAAGACCTCTTGGTCACCATAACTCAGGGAGTCTCGGGGTCTTACACTCCTCTGTTCCCTCCCCCAGCTGCCCTCTGGGAAGACCCTCAGTCTGTGTTCTGCTCAAAACCTCCTGGGACCCCGTGGTCTACAAGACACCATCAGACACTTTGGTCTGGCGTCCAAGGCTCCTGGCCCCTGCCCTCCCTGGCCTCTCCCATCACTCCTCAAGGGTTGCTAGGCCCCTCAGAGTGCCAGATACCACACCCTCGCCCACCTCAAGGAGCCTCTGCTCCAGGAAGTCCGTGCCCGCCCCTTCCTTCCCTCGCTTCTCGTTGTTACCCTCTCTTCCTCTAGGAAGGTCCTCTCCCATCCTCCGAGGTTGACCTTCCCTGTACGCCTCGCTGGGGCTCCTTCCCCCAAGGCCCTGTGAGCTGCCACAGGGCAGGGTCAGGTCTCCACCATCTCCAGGCCCTTCCCAGTGCCAGTGCACAGTAGGAACTCAGGCAGATCTGCTGAAAGATTGCCTCAAAGCAGCCTTCCTATCACCCTCTTAACTCAGCAGGAGAAGATAGGGCTGGTAGAGAGTCAAGAATCAGAAGCCCTGGGTTCCTGCCCTGTCCAGATTTGCTGTGTGACCTCAGGCAAGTGTCTCCCCTCTCTGGGCTTTGGTTACAACCTTCTAGGAAGTGTGGCCTCAATCTGGGCAGTCAATCCCACAGGACAGGCTCTGTCAGAGAGTAGAAAAGGCAGGTCAGAGGGAGTCATCAAGGGCCACGACCTGAGGGCGAGGCACAGTTGGTGACAGGGCTAAGGCCGTCATTCCCACAGTGGAGTTTTCTGGGTGCCCACACTCACTCACACACTCCCAGAGCGATGCCCAGCACTTAGCCGAGCCCGCCCTGGCCTGCTGGAATGTCAGGGAGGGGCCAGAGCTTCGTCACCACCACCGCCACCATCCTCTTCATCACCACCTCATCTTCATCACCACCGTCATCCCCATCATCATCAAAGAGTTCAAAGAATTTCCTCCTCTGGAGCGCATCTCTGGCCCGAGACAAGTCCACTCTCTGTACACACAGTGGGCTGGACAAGAAGACCTTTCCAGACCCCTGGAGAGGGGTTGGAGGGAAGCCCCTCTGACTTTTTGTCCCTGACCTCCTCAGGGGTTCAAGAGAGGGAAGGGACCCCACTTTACTGAGCGCCTGGTGTGTACCAGGCACTGGGCTTTACCTCCATAAGCTCCATAAGGATTCTTTCCCCACCTTACAGATGGGGAAACTGAGGCTGCGAGGGGTCACGGTTACACAGTTGTGAGTGCACGAGGTGGGGCTTAAACCCGAGTCTTCTCACCTTCAGTTAGCTCATTCCTCTGCTTCAAGGCAAACAGAAAAAAGAACAGAAAAGTCCGCCCTCTGAGAGCCCCTGTCTCAGCCCGCATGTCCCCTCGCCCTGCTGATGAGCCTGGGCTGCCAGGCAGCTGCAGCTCGTTAAGAGCCAGGCTCTCGGGCCTTCCTGCTCGGGTTCAAAGTCAGCTCTCCCTCTTACCAGCTGCGTGACCTTGAGCAAGTCACCGACCTCCCAACACCAGTCTCCAGCTGCGAAGTGGGCATCTAACAGCACCGGCCCCCAGGTTGGTACTAACTGGGTCAGTGCGTGGAGAGCAGTTAGAACAGAGGCAGGCACACAGTGGGCGCTCAGTAAGCGCTGCCCAGCAGAGTTGTCATTTTCCTGCCAGGCAGACTGACCCTGCGCCTCCTCACCCAGCCCGTGCACCTCCTGAGAGCAGTGGGCTGCTGTCCTGCGGGCCCCTGCCTGCATCCGAGGCCCAGCCCGGGGCCAGCCCCGGCAGGCCCTCAGGTCTGCTATGATTGAATGGGTGATCCCACATCGCTTCCTCCTCCCACGACTGCCGGCCACCTCCTCCCCTCCCAGGACTTTGTGGAATCTTCCCTGACCTTCTGCTGCTGCATCTCACGGCTCAGGCCTCATGCCCTTGGAGCCTAGATCCTCCACAGCCCTCATCCCTCCACCCGTACAGCACAGGATGAGGCCCCCCCCCCCCCCCAATTTCTCCACCACCCTGCACACCTCCTGGCCTCAGCCCCTCCCTCCAGGAGCCTGGAGTCCTGACCTCCCCTACCCACTGGCTTTGGGATGTTGGGCAAGGCCCTGCCCCTCTCTGAGCCCCAGGGATGTCAGCTGTAAAAGGAGGGAGAGAACCCACCTCTTATGGGATTGCTCTGAGGAGTAAAGAGAGATAGTGGACGACTCTTTGTAAATGGTAAAGGATGGTGCACTTTGGAGACTTGCATTACTGGGGAGACGCCAGGAGGAATGGGAGTGGAGAGATGGAGGGCTTCTGGGTATACTTCCAACATGGGTTGGTTAGAACCCCCTCCCCTCTCACAAAAGCGCTAAGCTGAATGTCCCAGCGAAGTGGGAGGGAGGCTGCGGCCTTGGGATTAGAAGGCCTGGGGTCAATTCAGTTGAGTTCATTCCCACCCTGGCCCGACCCCCTGCTCTGGGCCAAGATCTGTGCCAGGCACTGCGACCCAGCTGAATCCACAGCCTCTGCCCCAAAGAACTGAGAGCCCAGTGGGGAGACAGTTCTGGAAACTCTTCACTACCACCCAGTGTGAACCAGGAAGCCAGGCTATGTGGTGGGGGAGGGGGAACCAGAGGAAGTGGCCCCAGGGCTGGCCTCAGGGGGAAGCAGCTGCTGCATAGACTGAACCTGAAGTGGTAGGAATCTCCATGCCCCCCAGAACAGTCTGGTAAATTCTAGAACAGCTTCAGAGAGGAGGCAAATTAACTCTTGAAAGAAACTGCCATAATTCAATCGAAAAATAATCCTGCTAATTTAAAGAGCTACTTAATTGAATTTCTTTCCAAATCCAGGCCTATTCAAAAAGCCAGCAAATCCAAAAGCCTACTAAATTTAAAGTAAATTCCTAAAGAATCCAACGGACGGGCCGGTTGAGTCAAGTCTCTGATAAATCTGGCTGGATTCATTCCAGTCCTATGACTGTTCATTCAATCAGCTTATCCTTTTTTTTTTTTTTTTTAATAAAATGTAATTCAGGCAAACAACAGTCCACTTTGGTCCAATAACCAGAAAGTTCAGGATGAAGAACGGCCAGTGCCAGTTAAATGAGAAATCCGTCATGCCTGCTGGCCGGCTGCGGGTGGCATTGTGTGGTGACAGGGCATGTGGGGGGCCACGAGCCTTGAAGTGAAGTGGACGTTGACTGCCCCTGCCTCCCCAGGCTTGTGCGCTTGGGGTGTCATTCTCCAGTGCTGAGCCTCAGTGTTCACAACTGAGAAATGGGCAGGTGGCTGTGAGGATTAAATCAGGAAACCTAGGAGAGTGTCCCACCAATGACGTCCTCCTGGCCCCTGCCCCCCTCCACCCTGCGCCTGGTGGGAGAGGAACCTGCAAACTCTGTTGACCCACAAATCTCCCTCTCTGTAAAATGAACCTTTCAACTTTGAATGTAATTTTTGCAATGGAAAATATTTTCCTGTGGATCGAAATTCAAAAGTTACAAAGCGGGTACAGTGAAGGTCTCCCCCATGCCTTCCCCTGCCACCCATGTCCTCTCTGGAGGAGACAACCGCCTTACCAGCCTCTTGTACCGCCGGCCGGAGATACTCGTGTGATAAAAATAGAAAAAGAGGGATGCATGCGTGTTCTTTCTCCTCTCTGCCTTTTACATAAATAGCCACCAACTCTATCCTCTTCTCTGAACCTGCCTTTTTTTCACTGAACAATACTTGGTGTAGATCTTTCTCCATTTGTACATAAAGAGCTTCCTCATTCCTTTCTACGGCTTCATTGTGCTCCATCAGATGAACGTTCTATGGTCTGTTTTATCAGCCCCTATTGACAGACATAAGTTGTTTTACACACACACACACACACACTGCTATGGATAACCCTTTTCACAACCCATTCCCCCCACCCCCGTGCGGTTACATCGGTAAGATAAAATACGTGGATGTGGGATGCCGAGGGCAAAGGACGTGTGCAGTTGCCATTTTGATCGATATCGTCACTGCTCTCCTCGGGGGCTGCGCTCACTTACTCTCCTGTGGATGGAGGAGCCTGTTTCCTCAGAATCTTGCCATCAGTGTGTTACCAAAACTTTGCATCTTTCCTCAATTGACGGATGAAAGGGGAATCTCAGTGTAGTTTTAAATTGCATTTTTCCTGTTTTGAATGAGGCTGCCATCTTTGCCTGAGTTACAGAGACCTTTGTGTTTCCTTTTCCGTGAACAGTCTGTTCATATTCTTTAGTCATTTTTATATCATATAGTTGGCATTTTTCTTATTGGTTTCAAGGTGCTTTTTTTATATTAAAGAAAACATGATTTGCAAATATTTTTCTTCTGGACCTTTCCAGAAACATTCTATGCACACGGAAACAAATGCATATATATTACAATGGGCACTTTGAACTACAGTTTGCTGGAGGGTCTTTTCAGTCAATGGTCCAGGTATCTGAGGGGGATCCCTCCAGGCAGAATCTTGGAGCTGGAGCTGAAGAATGGAGCTGGTGGCCTCTCTCCTTTCTGGGGTGGGAGCTGATGCCCCCAGGTCCAGCTCCATCAGTTTTTCTTGGGCCTTTGAGGGCAGAGACCATACCTGGGTACAGCATCCAGGCCTCATAGCTCATTGAACACTCATCTGCAGACTCCTAGGCCAGTGCTCTCTGCACTCCTCACTCTGTAATAATGTCTGCATACTCTAAGCATGTGACGGCCAAGCCACACCCTCTCTTCCTCCATCCCAAGGGCAGACGTTTGTGAGACTAAGTCCATAGTGAGGAATGGAGCCTTTGGCCATAGCCCAAATCACACCTCAGGGCTTATTCATGCGGTGGGCTCATTCCTCTGCCTTTATTGCCCATGGCAAGCTCCTACACATTCTTGAAAGCCCAGCTCCAGTGGTGCTTCCTCTGAGAAGACTTCCATGACTCCCATCTCTCTCTCGCTCTCTTTTGTGGTTCTGATTTCCTGTCTACGTCCAGATTTACCAGAACAAGAACTGTGTTTTCCCATTTCTCTGTCCTCCAGCATCTCCTGACGGGAACTACAAAATGACTCATCGAAGGCAGGTTCCTTTACCATTTTGGGCCTTCGTTTCCCCATTTGAAAAGGAAGATCGCAACATGAAGCCAGCCACAAAGGGCTGTTGAGAGGATTAAATGAGTCGGTTCATGTAAAGTGCTTTCCAGTGCCAGGCATAGAACAAGGGCCCAATATGTGGCAGCTATTGGTTATTACTAACCCTGTGACCTTGGGCAAATCACTTCTCTTCTCCCGTCCTCGGTTTCCTTACCTACAAACTGAGGGTGAAACAGAAGACCTGGTCCTTGATCATCAACAGATGCTGAATCCACTGGGTAAAATGTTGATGGAGAACTTTATAACAGAAGATGAGGCTAACGACACCTAAAGCCACTGGGTAACCTCAACATCCCTAAAAGGTGGGATGACCCAACACCCTGTGGCTCCTGCTACGATGTCCTAGGAAGGACACAACATCATCTATGAAACACTCTTGATAAAATAGTTGAATCCAAATCACATCAAGCCTCCAGCTTCAAGACTCTACATATAATTACCAGTTGATAGGAAATATGGGGGATAGTGGAGCATGTTAAAAGACACCACAGGGATGCAGTCAACCAAATCCAGACTAGGAAACTCGGTCTGGAATATTATTCAGCCATTAAAAGGAATGGAGTAATGATATAGGTTACCACATGGTTGAACCTTAAAAGCATTTTACGCTACGTGAAACCAGACACAAAAGGTCACATACTGTATGATTCCATTTATATGAAATATCCAGAATAGGCAAAAGACAAAGTAGATTAATGGTCATTGGGGGCTGGAGGCAAAGAGGGCAGAAATGGGGAGTGACTAATAGTGAGTATGGAGTTTCTTTGTTGGGTGATAAAAATGTTAGGGAATTAGATAGTGGCAATGGTTGCAAAACCTTGTGAATCTGTTTAAAGCCATTGAATTGTACATTTCAAAATGTTGGATTTTATGGCATGTGAATTTTATCTCAGTGAAAGACAGAGAGAGAGAGGTTTATAAGAAATATCAACCAGATATAATATATGAGCCTTGTGTGGATCCTGATTCAAACAAACCAGCTATAAAAAGACAATCAAATAAAAAGACAAATTTGGAGACAAATTAGGGAAATTAGAACATAGACTACACATTAAATGATCTAATGAAAGAAAGGGTATTACTTTTGCCAGGTGTAATAATGATATTGTGTGTGTTTCTTGTTTTTTTAACAAAGTCCTTATCTATTAGAGGTAATTACTGAAGTATTTACAGGTGAAATGATATGATCTCTGGAATTTCCTTTTTAAAAAATACATGTGGGGGGATGGATGAAAGAAGAATGGAAAATGTTGATATTTGTTGAAAATTAGGGATTGGTATATGGGTTCATTAGACTATATGCCCTCTACTTTTTAGCGTAATTTAAAATTTTTATGACAAAAGGTAAAGCAATAAAGGGGTTGACTTTTATTTTCTTCTTTATATTTTATTGACTTCTCCAATTTTCTATAACAAATATATATATTGCTTTTATAATCTGAAAAATATATTAAGTTTATAAAAATAACCAATGAAGTTAGACTGGCTGACCTCTCAACCTTGGAGCTTGGTCTCTGGGAAGCTGTGTCCTCCCAGGGTCCCACCAGTGCCCAGCCAGCCGCAAAGCCTCCTGGTTGGGAGGGAGGGGCTCACCTTGGGGAGGAGGGTGCGCTGAGACCCTGTGGTTCCCTCTTGAAGCTGCAGCCCAAGGATGGACAAACCCTCTCCTTGGTTCCCTTTAGCCCAAAGGTGGTTGGTGGCCCTTTTCGCTTGGTGGTTAATCAGAAGGCTGCTTAAGAGCCCCTCTGGCCTTGAAACGGAGAGGCCTGTGTCTGACCCTTTCTACCCGCGTGACCTCAGGAATCAACCTCTCAGACCTTGGTTTCCTCATCTGTAACAGGAGGAAAACAGTATTTCTCACCTCAGGGCTATTGCAAGGATTATGCGAAAGGGGCTTATCCTAGATTATAGTAAATGCTCAATTAAAGGGAACGTTTTTAAGAAATAAGGGGACTTCATAAAAGTGACATAAACCGATTAGATGAAAAGCAGGAAAACAGAAGGATCAAAAACGAGGCTCATAGTGCCCCCCCCAAAAATAACCACAGGGAACATTTTCTTTCCAGGCTCTTCTTTTCTGTGCATAGAATTGTGTTTTGTTTTTAAATACAACTGCAGTCCTGCTGTCATCACACATTTACGTCCTGCTTTTATTCTCTTAATATTTTAACGTATTTCCTCATATTATAAGCTGTTTGTAAACATAACTTTTAATGGTTGAGTAATATTCCATTGTGGGTTGTGCTGTTCACCCACCCCACCCCCGCAGTGGACGCTTAAGACTAGTTTCGATTTTCACCCTTATGAGGAACTCCGTAATGAGTATGTATTCTGGACAACTTCCTTAAGATAGATTTCCAGAAATGGAACTGCTGGGTCCAAGGGCAAGCACATTTTTTAAGTTCTTGGATGGGGGAAACCTATTTTGGCCCCCTCCAGCAGGATGGCATTTTCAACACAGAACTTTGCCAAATATAAACAATCTCAGATACTACAAAGACGGAAACAGTTTCCTGACTACAGGTGTTAGATGCCAGGACAACTTTCCTTAACCCTCAAGGGCTGGGATCACACTTCTCAGCCACTCCCCCCTCCCCCCCCCCCCCCCCCCCCCCCCCCCCCC
>NC_060285.1:10740301-10751280 GCF_021613505.1 Equus quagga
CCCCCCCCCCCCCCCCCCCCCCCCCCCCCCCCCCCCCCCTCGCGCCGTTCCTTAGCAGGAAGCGTCGGAGGCAGGGTCTGGAGAAGTACAGGGCGTGGGATAAGAAGAAAACACTAGGGGAATCAAGGCTCCCTCTGTCCCTCTGGAGGTCAGTCTTTACTCCAGGTGATTTGAATCTGGAATCCGAGGCCCGGTTCTGTGTAAACCAGGGGTGGAGGTGGGGAGGTGAGGTAGGGAGTAGGGGGGGTCCCAGCTCTTTCTCGGATTCTCACAGGGATCCTGGTTCTGGAAGAGTTAGAATCTCCCCTTTCAGTCCGCCCACCCCCAAGGGCCACCTTGGAGGTTCCCTTAGGCAGGCCCGGCTAATGGCCGGTGCACCGGCTCACGTGGCTCCTGCGCGTCGGGGGAAGTGTCGCACGCACCTCACCCCGCAAGCTTGAGAAGCACGAACCCCCGGGGACCAGGGAAGCCGGGGCGTGGCCTGGAGGCCAGGGCGGGGCTGGATGGCTGACGTCACGACCCCGCCCCCGGCAGGCTTCCTCCTCCCGGCGCGCGGCGTCCTCGCCGAGTCCGCACCTGGAGGGACAGGTGTGCGCGTCTCGCATCTCGGAGGCCGACCCGCGAGTGTCAGGTGAGCGTCAGCAGAAGCTCCTACTTGGGGCTGGGAGGAGGGTCCGGGGTGGGGGTCCTCACTCGACGGAGAGCAGACCCTGGTCAAAGAGAAGGAGCTGGGCGTGGGTCTGTGGAGGAACTCGTTGCTCCCCAAACTCCTACCTTGTCTCTTGGTCATAGTCACGTTGTCCTGAAAACAGGCTTTGGAGGGATTTGACGGAGCGGACGCTGAAGAGGAAACAGCAGGTTTCCAAATATTTCAACCACAAATTTATTATTTTTTTACATAATATTTTTTCTTCCTTGTAAAATATGCAGTGATTGACTATCTGGCAAAAGGAGACTAGCAGGAAAGAAATCGCCCATGCTACCAAGACACAGACAAAGCCACCGGGGCTGTTTTGGTGTATTTCCTTTCAGTCTTTTTTCTATGCACAATCATTTTAGTATAATTTGATTATACTGTATTTACAATTTTTGTGTCTTGCTTTTCAAAACTCTCTTAACATTGTGTCGTAAGCATTTTCTCGTGTTGTTATTAGTCATTCGTGTATATGTCATCATTATTTTTAATGGCTGCATAATGTCACATTTACATATTATTTGAGGGATGGGCCATAGTCAGGTACCATTCAGAACACTTGAAGGAAGGGTTTGAGAGGGAGACGAGGAGGTGTAATAGAAAAAACGTGGGTCTGGGTCAGACAGCCCAAAATCTCTGCCTCCAACAGTGGGACCTTGGGAAAGAGCTCTGCTCTGTCTAAGCATCAGTTCCACATCTGGGAAGTGCATACATAAAGCTACTTCTCCAGGGTGTTGTGACGATTAGGTGAGCCAATTTATGTAGAAAATCCCCCCCCCCCCCCCCACCCCCAGTTCTGGCAGAAAAATGGTCCCTATGTTTGTGAGTTTGAAGCAGGAATCTGGACCAGCCGAAGCTGCTGAGGGACCAGAGCAGAAAAAGAGCTGGGGAGAAGGGGATAGGCTCTTGGGAAAACCCTCAGAATGGAGGTGTCTCTGGGTCCGGGGCAGGTGGGCACGAACCAGCAGGCATGGTCCACATCTGCTCTGTGTGCATCAGGCACAAACAGGGTCCCTGAGGCGAGGTCGTGACCTCCAGGCCCCCAGATGGGTTCAGCTCCTTGGGGTGAGCTCCTGGAAGCACTTCTGAGTGAGGGGATTGGAAGAAAAGTAGGAGGGGAGGCCGAGATGGAGCTGAGCAATCAACTCCTTGTACAGATGAGGAAACTGAGGCTCAGAGGACAGGTAATTTGTTCGGCATCCACACAAGGAGCAGTCACAGAGCAGGTTTGGACGCCAGGGCGCCTAACTCCCCCAGGGGTCTCTGCGCCAGAGACTACTTGATGTCAGGGAAGGAGGAGGTCAGGGGCGAGTCATTGGCTGTGCCTGAACCAGGCTAAGGTGTGCCTAGAGACAACAGGTCCTCCGTTTCCTCATCTGTGCAATGAGGATAACTCCCCGCCTGCCTACTCGGTACCTGCTGCCAGGCCCATCCATCGACAGGTAGCAGAGCCTCCTTCCAATTTTAGGGGCCTGTTCAATTCCTGGTCGTACACCCCACCCACCCTGACCCCTCATCTTCTTGACTCTCTGGCCATCTTCAGAGGGGGGCCTGGGTAACGGTCAGCTTAACCAGACAGGCCCCTGTGGCCGTGTCTCACTTAGGGTGGGAAATCCACACGCCCCTGAGCCATCCGTTTGTAGACCTGGGAGGATTTGCTCTGTTCTCCTAACTTGGCTTTCGTGCTCCCGCTGGATGAGAAAGGGCTCTGTGCCCTGGCGGCAGCTCCTAAGGGTCCAGAAAATCTCGTAGTGAGGGTCCGCAACTCTCTGGGACTGTCTCTTCCTGCCAGGCCTCTCACTCCAGGACAGGAATAAGGACGTCACACTCCTCTAGCAATTGGGTGTCTGGGGTCTCTGATGTTCCGAAACAGAATTGGGGACGTAACCTTCCAATTCACAGAAAACTGGAGATGGTCCATTGCATAGTCACAATTCTGAGTCATTTAGAATGACAGTCAGCCCCAGGACCCGGAATCAAGTCCCTGCCTTGGGCCTGGGAATTGACATTTTCTGAAACATCCACTCCTCTGCCACTGGTCCATTCAAGAACCTGACAGCTAATACTTATCGAGGGCCTCACTGGCCAGCCTTTGTTCTAAGTGCTTCAGAGCGATACTGGGAAATGGGTCCACTATCATCCCTGTTTTACAGATGGTGAAACTGAGGCACAGACAGGGTAAGTAAGTTGCCCAAGTGGAGCCAGGGTTCAATGCCAAGGGGTCTAACCCCATCGCCCACCCCCGTCACCCCTGCACGGGGCTGCCTCTTTAGCCTAAGATGGCGTCTGATTTGATACATGTCAATTTTCCCAAATACATCTATGTCGTTGTCTTCTGCCCGGGCCATCAGGACTTTCTGGGAGAATGCCCACACTCTGTTGATGTCCCGATCCCTGTCTTAACCCTGGTCACCCTGATTTATAATGACCTCTTCTGGGTTCTGGGTCTCCTAGAGCAGACACACTCCGCCAGGGCAGGGCCCACCACAGGGCCCAGGCCAGGCCCGGCTCTGCTCCCTGTAACTGAATTAATAATAACTGTGTCTCTCATCCAGGTGTCAGGCTCGGGGCCACGGGCTTTATGTCCATCGTCTCTTTTCATCCAGTTGAGTTGGGTGCTTTTGCCACTCCCATTTCTGAGATGAGGAAACTGAGGCTTAGAAGTTTCTGTAAACTCGCCCAGTGACAAGCCCAGAAGTAGCCAATTAAGGATTTGAACCCAGCTTGTTGAAGGAGGGTCTCTATCCCCACTGCCTGTCAAGTGAGAACTCATTGCAGGGGGCCGCAAACGCTAATGCAAACTATGGTTGCATACCCAGTCTGTGCCAATATTTTTGAGCATGCATTTTGTATTCAAATGTACATATATTTGTCATAACTTAGGTATATATGTTCCCCTGTGCTACTGGGTGCATTATAAAACATACGTTAAAATGGAATATCTGGAGTTTTGGGGGTTTTTTTTGAGGAAGATTAGCCCTGAGCTAACATCCATGCCCATCTTCCTCTACTTATATGTGGGACGCCTGCCACAGCATGGCTTGACAAGCGGTGCATAGGTCCGCACCCAGGATCCGAACCGGCGAACCCCGGGCCACGGGGCAGAACATGTGAACTTAACTGCTGCACCACCGGGCTGGCCCCTAAAATAGAATATCTGGAAGGCTAAGATGAAAAACCAAATAAGAATACCAATTCCAGTTTTTCCTTCCCACCTCCCAGTGGATCACTTAGTGAGCTTCCTGAGGGGCTGGTACCTCCTCTGAAGTCAGCTACGATAGTGGTCACCAGAGTCCCCTGGACGCTTCCGGAGTGGGCTAGCGAACTCATAGTGTCCTGAACGGTAAGGATGTCATTCAGTGGGGCCTCAGATACACGGGCAGGTCCCAGCTGGCGTGCACCAGGGGAGATAAAGGCAGATTAGGGTGCAGTCCCCAAGGCAGAGGGAGGCTCCAGAGTGGGCCTGGAGGGGTCAGTTGGAGTCCTTGGTAAACTTTACCAACAGTAGGTCAGATTCTCTTAAACTCTCAGCCTTGGGTTTTACTTGTAAAACGGCTGGGGTGATCCTCTGCTCATAAGACTCTTGTGGAATTGAACAAGGTCTGATAACGAGTGCCCAGTGTGGGGCCTGGCACGTCGTCTGTCCAACAAATACTAGTTTGCTTGTTCTCTCCCTCTTCTTCCCATCCATGTGGAAAATTCGAACTGTTCTCAGCAAAACCAGTAGAGAAATTCATACTTAGCTGCTTGGGGTTAGAGACTCCACCTGCCTTCAGCCTTCTCCCCCCAGGGAGGGGGAGCCCAGAGGCCGTTTGACTGGTCTCCCTGCCGCGGGCCCCTGGCTCAGAATGTCTGAGGTTCCTTCCACGGCATGTCCACTCCGGCTGTTCCTCCTCAGCCTGCGGCCGTCTCTCCACCCTCCAAGTCTAGCCACCTTCAAGCCCCGCCTCCTCCCACCCTCCCCAGGGATGACTCCCACCTTTCTCCGTAGAAGGGGCTTAGGGGGCATCAGGGTTAGAAGGGGGCTGGGGACTTGTCTGGACACTGTATTTGTGTAGTGCTTCCCATAAAGTTAAGAAAACCCAGGCGTGCATCTCATAGAACGCCCCAGGTGGCGGGTGAGAGGGGTGGCTTGCCACTCCTTGGCGCCTCCACTGACGCCAGGCCACGTGGGTCCGTCCTGTGGCACCAATTGTCCAGCGTGTTCTCTCTGGTGTAGTTAGTCCATCTTTCCTGTGTGTGCACCCAGCCCCCGCAGGTGGGTTGTCAGCTCCTGGGGGGCAGGGTCCAGTGTGGCTCTCTCAGGCCCCGTGAGGAGTTGGCATCAGGAAATGTTTGTGGACAAACATGTGACTCGGCAAGGAGATGATGAATGGCACCAACTCTGCTGAGTTGAGAAGTGTTGTTGTGGGAATGGGGACTATTAGCCGTGGCCGTCATCACCATCCCCTGGCCCGGCTGATGAGCGCTTGTGTGTCCTGGGTGTGAGATTCCTTCGGTTCCCAGAGGATGGAAGCAGCAAGGTTTGGAGAGGGTTGCCAGCCATGCAAACAGAGAGGTTGTGCCCAGCAGAGGGGTCAGGTGAGCCCAGAGGGGCAGTGAGGTGACAGGCCAAGTTGAAGGAAGATGACGTGGCCCTTTGGTGAGGCTGGGGTATTTTCAGTGCTTCCTGTGCCTATGGGACATGGGACAGGTGTTCCTAGCTCCTCTGAGAGTGAATTCCCGCCGAGAAGCCCAGCAGCATTAGGAATCCCCAGAGAGGTTTGCCCCAGTGGAGGTGGGAGGGCCGAGAGCCCACCAGAGAAGGGGGGGCGATGGGGAGAAGCCACGGATAAGGCCTGTCCCTGAGGGAAGGCTGTGTGGCACTGTCTGGCCCAGGGATGGAAAGTGCCAGGCCCTGCCTCCCCCTCCCCCCACCCCCAACGACCACACACCCATGGCAGAAGTCACACACTGCACAAGTGTTTATGGGGCACACATTACCAATTGAGCACCCAGAGGAACACCTATAGGAGGGTTTCTTTCTCTCGGAACTTGTGTTCAAGGGCATTAAAAATAAGCAAGTTAATGTTTTCAGCCTGTAGTAAGTGCCATAAAGAAAATAAAGCAGAGCAATCCAGTAGAGAGGGACAGAAGGAGGGGGGCCCACTTAAGATGGTGTGGTCAAGGAAGGCCTCTGTGAGGAGGCGACTTTTGAGTCGTGACTTGAACCATGAGTGGGAGGGAGCCATTTAAAGATCTGAGGGGAGATAATTCTAGGCAGAAGGAACGGCAAGTGCAAAGGCCCTGTGGGGTGATGAAATGAAAGAAGACGGGGGAGCGAGGTTTGACATGGAGTCTGAGAGGAAGGGAGGGGCCAGATCATAGCAGGCCTGGGAAAGAATGTAAATTTCACACTAAGGACAGAGGGGGCCATTGGTGAATTTTCGGTAGTTGAGGGATGTGATCTCACCAGTTAACAGACCGCTATAGCGTCTGAGTGAAAAGCGCACACGGTGAGAGGTGGCTGGGTTCAGAATACAGCTGGGAGGAAGAGCTGATAGGAAATGCACTGTTCTGAATGGGGGGTGGGGGGGTGGGGAGAGAGCCCTTGCCACCGAGCGAGCTGATGTGTGTGAGCTGAGGATCTTTCTCAACAGAGCGCTCCGGATGTAGAGCACACAGGGCCCTTCCCCACCAGGCCAGTTCTTACTCTGCAGATGGGGAGACTGAAGAAAGAGCCTTCGAGGTCACCTTGTCCAGCCCCCCAGAGAGGGGCTGTGAATTCTTCAAGGTCCTGCTGAACTGCAGTGGCTGACCTGGGACTCGAACCCCGGCCTCTGGGCCCCTGGTCCAAGCCTCTTGCTATCCGCCCCTGGCCCCCCACCCCCACCCCCACCTCTCCACTGAAGACAGAGGAGGAGGGAGGCGCCACTGCCGGGAATGACCTGGCCAGGCATGGCGGTGTGGGGGGGTCACCTGGGAGAAATGTCTAAAAGCAGTGGAGTCTGCAGAAGCCAGGGCCATGGTGCCAACTAGAGATGGAGCACTGCTCCAGGAGCAGTCAGGGTGGGTGGAACATCGTGGAAGGGCCTGGGGGCCAGGAGCCGAGGCCTCGCTGGGTGAGGAGGATGCACCAGGGCAGCAGTCCCGGGCTGGCATCCCTGAGCAGGACCACTTGGAGCAGAGCCCGTGTGGGCCGCTGACCCTCAGCGGTCTTGGGAGAGACCCGAGTAGCCGCTGAGAAGAGGAGGACCCCAGAGAAACTTCCTGCAGGGGCCTCGTAGAGCCAAGATGATGGGTGAAGACAGAGGGTGGGCAAGGCCAGCGGCTCACCTGGGTCCACCCAGGTTTGCCCACCTGCAACCCACCCCCCACCTCCAAGGGGCTGCTGGTGGCCCCTGCAGGGCAGGTGGAGCGAGGAGAGAAGAAGCTGGAGACGCAGCCTGTGGTTCTAGAAGTCCAAGTCCAGGTTTTACTCCCTGTCTGCTCCTCAGAACAGTAACAGTGTCAACATCTTCCTCTTACTCGGGGCTGCTTCTGGGCCGAGTTGTTTTTGCGCAGGATCATCTGTGTTATCTTCATTTTACAAACGAGGCTCAGAGAATTTAAGGAAGTTTCCTGGGGTCACACAGTTAAAAAGTGGCAGAGTCAGCACTGGAGGCCAGCTTCTTAACCACAGTGTGCTACCGTCTGGGGCCTCCCCTGTGACCGTGAGCAAGGCGGGTCTTAGTCGCCGCCTGTGAAATGAGGGCGTTGGAATAAATGAGTCCCATGGGCCCTTGCGGCTCTTGGCTGGGGCCCAGAATTGCTTCTCCGGTAGAGGGGCTCGAGGTCCTGAGGGAGGGGGTGGGGAGTTGTCTTGGCACTGCGTTCTCCGCTAGCCTGGGCGAAGGGGTTAAGGGCACTGGCTCCGCCAGGCCCTCCCTTCACTGAGGGTAGATGTGAGGGTTGAACCAGTCAGGGCAGGTAACATGTCTCGTGGAGGGCCTGGCACACAGTAGGTGCTCAATAAATGTGGCTCTTCACATTTTGTCAGAGACAGTGGAGGCTGTCCCTTCACAGTCCATCCATTCACTCATCTCGCAAATATTTGTTGAATACTTCCTACGTGCCAGATACTATTCTTGTGTGACGCAGTGGTGCCCCCAAATAGCATTAACTCCCTGTCTTCATGCAGCTTATATTCAGTGGAGGATGCCAACCAAAACAAAATTCAGATACGACCCTGTAGAATATGTGGCATGGTGGTCAGTGCCAGGAAGCAGAGAAGGGGGAGGCAGTGCCCTAGGTGGGCTGCAATCTTACATCAGGAGGGCTGCAAGGCCTCCCTGTGAAGGCGACTTGGGAGTCAAGACCTGAGGGAAGTCAGGAAATGAGCCTTGTGGATATCAGAGGGAAAAGCATACCAGGCAGTGGGAACAGCCAGGGCTAAGGCCCTGAGGCTGGAGGACAGCCTCAGGGGAAAGCTTGTGTAGGGCGTTTTAAGGACCCTCCCTGATGTGTAGTAAATCCTTGGTGCCCACAGTCAAGACTCAGGCTGCTGATCCCTTTGGGAGACACTGAAATCTTTCTGCCCATGTTTGGTTTCATGGCGGTATCATCCTCGTGGTCTGGCAGTTCCAGGACTGTCCTTGAGATCCCCAGCCCCATGCTCTAGGGTGCCAAGGAGACAGGTACAAAACGTCGGACTGGAAAGGTGCTGGGGGAACCGCTCCTCCTGACCCGTGCCGAACAGCTAAAACCCAGGGTGGGACATGTGAGCTGGGACTTCACTGACACCTATGGTTCCAGGCCTGATGGCATCTTCTGGGCCAGTGGGTGGGTGGGTAGGTGTGCAAGGAGAATGGCTAGGGGTACTTAAGCTGGCCACACCCTTGGGCTTTAAGGTTGGGAGTTAAGTCCCAGGAGGAATCATTGAGAACCTAGTCTGGAGAGAGAAGTCAGGCCCAGAGGCTGCTAGAACTCAACAAGATTTCTTTCCCTTGGAACTGCCTCCATTCCTGGGTTTTGTCTCATGTCTTTTTCTCCTTAGAGCTGAGCTGCATAGCTCCTTTGAAGGACCCACGGGCTGGTCTTCGAGGGGAGGAGGAAGGAGAACTCACAGCTCCTCAAGGACAGGGTGTGGGGAGCTTTCTTCCAAGGGAGGGAGGGGGTGGGACAGCAGGAGAGACAGCAGGAGAGACCCCATTCCATGGGGGCAGGAATGGGTCTTAAGACTGGTCCGGGTTACTGACCAGGATCTTCAGTGGGGCTCCTGGTGGTGGTTACAAATTTTGGAATGGGGAGGGGGGCGAGTGACAAGATTGGGAGGGGCATGTAGGACATCCTGGTGGTTAACGTGTGCCCTTAGGCAAGCGCTGTTAGGAACCTCGGACTCCCTGTCTATCAACCAAGGGAAAGAAGAGAGTAGGATTAAACGGAGAACCACCTCGCTGAGGGCCAGGCGCTTAGTAGGTGCTGCAGATGCACAGTCCCTTCCTGGGGAGGGAGGGCCCATAACCGGGAACCAGGGCCCAGGTTGGAAGGTTGGGATGTTGAGAATTGTTGAAGAGCAAAAATTCAATGCAGTAAATTTAAAGATCTATGGCTTTATTCAGCGATTCATGAATAGGGCAGCAGCCCCTCCAGGAAACAGACAGGAGCTCGGAGGAGTTGTACAAAATGGAAGATTTTTACAGGCAGACAAGGATGAGACAAAGAGGTTAACAAAGCTAGTATTTCAGGCAAGATCACTTTCCCTTAGGGGAAGGCTGGGGGTCTTCTCAAGCAGATTACCTCACTGCTGGTGTTGACCAGGAAATTCCAGACTGATTGGTTTAAAACTCCACTCCCAGGAGAGGCAATTAGGGGAGGTATTAAGTCTTGGTGGGGCTTAGCCTAAACAACTCCATTTTGGGCTTGTTGTTTCTTTTTAATAGGATGGAGGACACAGGGGTGCATTCCGCCCTGCTCCGTAGTGCCAGGGTCCCTCTGCCTGGGCCCCAGGCCTGGGCCCGTTGTCTCACTTGAGGAGAACGTGTGGCCGCAGCAAAGGCTGGCATCCCTGGGACACCGGGAGCAGAGTCTCGGGGTTCAGGGTTGGGATGAAAACAGACGACGAAGGGAAGGGCGCTGGTGGGGAAGTGTGGTGGCCGACTCTAGGACAGGGCCACACTTGGGGACTTCCAGGGGACAAAGGGAGTCCTAAAAATGGGTCAGACAAGCTGAAGTGAGGCAACAAGATGGGGCTCTTGGGCTGTGACCAAAGAGGGTAGCTGCTGCTAAGGCTGGCTGAGCGTGGCCAGGGCCCAGCAAGAGTTTGGGTCCAGAGTGGCCGGTTCTCCTGGTGCTTCAAGACAAGCTGGGGCTATGTATCCGTACTATGGTATCTTCCCATCTTAAAACATTGGGAATCAATTAACAAAACAAAATTAAAAAACAGCAGAAAAAAAAAAACCCTGCAGGCCAAGCAAAGCCCATCACCTTGGCTGGTGACCCCCTGCTCCAGCGAAGGCAGCACTGAGGACAGGTCCCCAGTTGACTGCTGCAGACCTCTCCTGGGAGAAGGGTTGTCTTCACTCTCCTGCTCGTGGAAATGGGCTGATGATAGACTCAGCTTCTCTGAGACCATTGGGAGAAAAGAGCCATCTTGCTGCGCTGTGTGATCCTGGGCAAACCCCTTCCCCTCTCTGGGCTGTGAAAGAAGAACCTGGTTTGTGGGGCTCCTGCCAGTTTGGACAGTGTGTGACTAAGTCCCTCAGGCTCGAGGGAAGATGCAGTTATTATGGAAGTGACTCTTCTCAGGAACCATGCTTCCGGGATTGCATGAGTGTACTCCGGCATTTTGTGTGTCCACAGTCACAGCTGTGTGTGTGAATGGATGTGTGTCATAATCTGGAGCTCTGCATGGCAAAGTGTAAATATCATCTCTTTAATCACTCTGCCCTGGGACCTTGCATTGGCCGCTCTGGAAGCCGGTAGGAAGCCTTCATTACTGCTCCCAGTGACCTGGGGAGCCAGGCGTTCTTCTTCTCCATTTGCAGATATGGAAACTGAAGCCCAGAGCTGGGAGGTGACTAAACGTGCACCACTCTGGATCCTGACTCAAGTGTTGGTTCCAGGGCAGCGTGTGGGGTCCCTCAGTAAACGAGTGAGAACAGGATTAGGGTTTGAGGGTCTGCTCTGTGCCCACCACAGTTTGAGCTGCTGGAAGACGGATGAGGGAGAAGAAAAGGTCTCTGCCTTTGATTGCTCCATGGCAGGAGAGGGGAGCTGAGCCCAGGCCACCCCCCCCCCCCCCCCCCCCCCCCCCCCCCCCCCCCCC